>NC_057810.1:83162999-83171342 GCF_018294505.1 Triticum aestivum
ACATTTTTTTATGAATGGTAATAAAATAGAAAAATTTAAGTAAAAAATAGTAATAGAATATAAAATTGTTGTTGCGATGATATAATTTTTCAATCAGTGGACTATGTAGGATTTCTCGCCGTCGCATCTCTCTCTCGCTCGGTCCCATCTTGCCACCGTAAGCACCTCCCTCTCCTCTTTGTTTAGTTTTTGGTTTAGTTTTATTTTAATATATATCCTCCTCCCCACCTTCCCGGCGGCTGGCAGCTTCTCTGCCTCCTGCCAAGAATGGGACCAGATCGTGGAAAGAAGAGAAAGGAGAGGTTGTGTGTGTTGCGAAGTCTTGGGGAGAAAAGGAAAAGGGGTGGGGGGCTTGAGGGTCGAGGCGACCGAGACGGACGAGGAGGCGGCAAGAGTGATGCGATGGACCCACACGAACCGGCGCTTCCATTTGCCAAAACGAGCGCTGATGTGGACACAAAGTTGCGTTCTCATTGGCCAAAACAAACAGTAAACCTGCTGCCGATGTGGACATCGCAAGGGGCCGCCTCTTGCGCGACTCTTATTGTGATTGATATGTTTTGAGTCATAAAGGTTGTGTCGTGATACATGTTGTTTCCAATACATGACGTGCATAATGTGTGTATGCTTATAAAGTGCACGTTATGTGTAGGGGTTCGAAAAATTGGGTGTGTAGTTTTTTGTGAGGTCGGTCCTTGTCTTGGGGGTTGTGTCGACGTGATTTTGCGGGGATGGGACTGGATAAGCTGGATCTGCAGTCGGGTAGGAGTGGCGGCCGGCGATAAACTGGTGGCATGCGTGGCGACGAAGCCCGCTGCGGTGGCTAGGGTTGGCACTCGGGAGAACAGAGGAATGGTACTGATTCGAGAGGAGAGAGGAGTGTACCGATTCGAGGGGATTGCTCATGCAATGAGGGAAAGGTTTTTCTTTTCGAAGAGAGCAACGAATCGGTATGTTTAGCAGTGGAAAGTTGTTGTAACTTAGGCAAACTCTACATTTTTCAATCGGTGGAGCTGGGCCGAGCTCGCTCTAGGTTTTTGCTCTGCTCTCGGGCTCAACTTCGAGAATTTAGCTTCTCGGAGCCCAGCAAAAATTTAACTTCGAGAATTTAGCTTCTCGGGCTCAACTTCGTGAATTTAGCTGGGCCAAGCTCGCTCTAGGTTTTTGCTCTCAGCTCTAGGTTTCATGTCAATTTCATCTGTGAAGTTGATGGGGTTAGAAGTTAGAGAACATCCGAACACACCCTTAATTCCAACTGGTATCTGCTGCCAAACAGCAAAAAATAGAATTCAAACTCATTTTAGTAGAGAGAGGCCGGTTTGGTTTTGGTCCAATTCAATTCCAAGCGGCCTCCCCACATGGACATACTTTCTCCATTTCTAAATATAAATCTTTTTACGAATTCTAACATAGACTATATACTAAGAAATATGAATGAATATATGCACTCTAAAGCACGTCTATATACATCTATATTTGGTTCATATTAAAATCTCTAAAGAAGACTTTGAAACCAAGCAAAGTTGACCAAGTGCGTCATCCATGACGCAAAATCGGTGGGCTCTGATTGGTTCATCCGGTGCTCCCACGGATCGACCCCCCTCGCGCGAAGCTCCGCCGCCTGATAAAACCCGCGCCCCCGGGGCCGTCCCAGCCCACAGACTCAGAGCAGAGCAGCGCACAGCATCCCGATCCAGCACCCCCGCTCCCCGCACCTCGAGTAGAGTTCCTCATTCGCCGGAGAAGCAGCAGCGAGATGGCTGCCAGGAAGGGCGTCGCGAGGAAGAAGGCAGTGACCCGCTCCGTCAAGGCTGGGCTCCAGTTCCCCGTCGGCCGCATCGGGCGCTACCTCAAGAAGGGCCGCTACGCGCAGCGCGTCGGCTCCGGCGCCCCCGTCTACCTCGCTGCCGTCCTGGAGTACCTCGCCGCCGAGGTAACTGCCGATTTTGTTCGACATCTGAACTGATCTGCCTCCTCCTCGAGCATATCTGCCATTTTGCCCGGTCCTGTTCCTCTTGTGTTGGGCAGATGGCCGATTTCGTTCATGGTTGAATCGCAGGTCCTGGAGCTCGCCGGCGACGCGGCCAAGGAAAGCAAGAAGGCCCGCATCATCCTGCGCCACCTGATGATCGCTGTCCAGGGCGACCCGGAGCTCAGCCGGCTGCTCGCCGGCGTCACCATCGCCCACGGCGGCGTGGTGCCCTACATCAACTCCGCGCTGCTCCCCAAGAAGAAGGCCGCCGGCGCCGCAGAGAAGTTCCCCAAGAAGACGGCCGCCGCTACCAAGTCCCCCAAGAAGACGGCCGCCGCTACCAAGTCCCCCAAGAAGAAGGCTGCAGCCACAAATTAAGGAGTAGCCGTCTGCAATTGATCTTGTGAATGCTTGCCACCTGCTTTTGGTTCCGAACATTTGTCATCTCTATGAACTTCTCTCTTCCATCATCCGAAAATCCCCCCGCTCTTTGCTCACTGAAACCAACAGGGTACTCAATTTCAGCCCCTCATCTTATGTTATGTAGATCACACCAATCATAGACCTATCAAGCTGCAGAAAACTGAATCTTTGAATGAATCATGCCTGACTGATGGTATATTATCATCTTTCACCGCCCTGCGGGGGAAGCTTAAGAGTTTGCATATTTCCATCTTCTACGTTCTGAAACCAAGAAATGATGGTGGCGCTAAATTGGACCAGGAATATATAGTTGAAAGGTACTCCCTCCCTTCCTAAATATAAGACGTTTTGTAAATTTATATTAAACTGACAGAAACTCTAACATTCAGAAACAGAGGGTGTAATAAGCAAGATGCTTCAGAAGTCTTGCAGACAAACATGGCAAATTATAGCTTGACCATGCTCAAAATATTAATGCAGACAACTTAACCTTCCGAACCACAAACCTGAGAAGCATTTGACTGCTAGATCCAAACTACTCCCTCCGTCCCTAATATAAGACCTTTTAACTTTTTCTTAATTCGTCCGTATCTAGACACATTTTAGTATGTATGTTAACTCATTTTAGTATGTATATAGTCAATATTTTGAAATAGCTCAAAATATTTTTTTTGAAATAGCTAAAAGGTCTTATATTAGATAACGGAGGGGGTATTTTCCTTTGACATCAAAAAGATTTTACTCCTCAAATAATGGGCATGTCATTTACAAGCAAATGAGAAATAAAATGAGGGATCTCATCATCCCATGAACCTGAAAATCTATTGCAAAAAGAGTTCTTTGCTATTTCATCTGCCACCTGATTTGCCTATCTGAAACAGTGTTTGAAGGGTATCTTTGCAAAGTCCACAATCAGTACTTCGCATTCCATGATGGTTGCTACCTCAGGACCTAAGTAGTCCTCAATCCGGTTGATAGTATCAACGGCAAAGGAACAATCAGACTCGATTTCCACCTTAGTACAGCTGATATGGCCCGCCAAGTACAGTTTGTTCCTTATTGCAATTAGCTCTGCTAAATCCACATCAAGGATATTGGGCACAAACCAACTTGTTGCGGCTATAAAATCACCCCAGTCGTCACGACCCACAGCGCCAGAAGCATCTGAGTGTGTTTCATAATGAACCGATGCACCAACGTTTTTCTTCACCATCCCATGACTTGTTTTTTTTTTCACATATGATCACTCTTCCTAGTTGGACCTTTGGGTATGATTGTTCTTAGGTAATTCGTCACCAAAACCCTGACAGATAGAGCAGTTTTCTCAGCCGTCTAGACTTGAACTCCCTTCACTATTTGGCGTCGTTGCCACCATTTACACCAGGCCGCTGTGACCGCAAGGTCCGCTCTTGGTAAATCTCCATCAGCGCCTTGTTGTTTCGAGATGTCTCCATGGTAATAGACCCCGATCTGTCCTCTATTACAACCATCTGAATGACTTGCAACAAGCCATAAGACCGACTTCTGCTGCATCCAGCAACCGAACGATTCTCTTAATGATGGATTCTATGTCCTACACCACATGCTGGAGTACAGACGGGATCACCAGAACCTTCACATGTCACCTAGATCTGGCGATGCCCATATTCTGCAATGGGCAAAGGATATAGGAGATATCGAGGATCATCGACTTTGAGCTGAGTTCTATAACATCCAGCACAAACTTGCCCGAATCATCATGAAGGAGGTCGTCGGAAAACAGGGATGTTCTACGAAGAAGGACAAATGTCGCGGGAAGACGTCCGAACATGGGTAGCCGCTCAACGTCTCGACCTGAAGCCTTTCACTAGGCTCGGGGACTATATCCCTGACATTGATGGATGGCACGACATGTTGGAGTGATTGTCGATATGACAATGTGTCCGTTTAGTCCATACTTTCTGTATGACAAAACTTTGAGTTATGCACGGTGAAACTTTATTTGTGATGTAATTAAACCGTCCTCCTCCTCGACTAGTGAAAATCACTCTAGTTAGGGCATTTTGGGTACGATGAACTTTGTTATTTATGCTTATGATATGTTGTCTCTATTTTTGCCAAGTCTGTCTCTTTTTGTTGCTCAACTATATATGTTGCATATCATCGACTCATATGACGATGCAGGTGCATAGATCATAGATGGTGAAGAAGTGCTACGCCAGGAGTATATATACGACATGTGGTCGGAGTGTCAGGCCCAGGTGTACCGGTTTCCGGTTTCCGAGCGACAGGCAGTAGTTAGTTTAGGTTCACGCTAATGCGAGAGAGGGATACAAACTCATGTACTCAAAGTGATAGCTCTTCTCGCGTATATCATTGTTTAGATGGATGACGATGTATTTGCAAGTAATCGAGACTTGTATCGCTATTCTCGAGATTGATGACCAGAGACCACTTTGTGTTGAATGATGATTATGATGATGACATGATTTGATGAGACTAATTGTATGTACATGCTATGATTATATTTGTATGTGTATGATATGCTAAAGATTATTGTATAAAGCCTATTCAAAGACAAAACAAATATGCATGAAAAAAACTAATAAAACTAGTAGTAGCGAGGGGGGGGGGGAATTTAGCAGTAGCGCCGCCTTACCAGTAGCGCTTTCCTGTAAACAGCGCTGCAGATAATATCAGTAGCGCCCTTTCCTAAAGCGCGCTACAACTATTCATGTATAGCAGTAGCGTGGGACAACAGGCGCTACTGCTGTATGTTAGCTGTAGCGCCTTATTAGTAGCGCCGGCACCCGCGCTACTGAGAGGCCCAAAACCCGCGCTGCTGCTAGGCTTTTCCCTAATAGTGGTATTTCCTTGCCAAGTCTCTGCTTTCCAATGGATGCACAACGTGATGGTCTTTTTCCCTCCGCTCAAATCGATCTGTTTGTGCCTCTGCCTCTGTGTCGCATAGGAGAGGCCGCTGCCTACAGGGACTTGATCCCTATCTTTTTTGTCCAAAACAAATCTCCCATAAAGTATCAATCAGATCTGCCCCACAGTCTTCCACGCAGCACCTAGGCGTCACCTTCCACGCCCGGTCCACGAACAGAACACGTGCACTAGCTAGCCCCATAGGCCAGCTTACACCGCCTGGGCCGCTTCCGCTTCAGAGCCAGGCGCGCCCGCGCTACCCGGATGTCGCCTGCATCTGCTGCGAACTCAGAATCGGATCTTCACAACTCGTGAGATTGCCTTCGCCTGACGTATTGTATAATCGATCTCAAACGCGCAAACGATATCGATGAACACATTAAACCTTCCTCTAGATCAATTCCAGGGCCACTTCGAACCTTGCTTTGATACCACTTGTTAGAATAAATCCGAGGCATATTGTCGATCATCCGAGGACCAAGCAATCACATGAGCACGACACCGAGATTTGTTAATGAGGTTCACCGATATGGCTACATCCCCGGGGCACGACTACGGGCGCTCCTCCCCGTGACACCGTCACAATACCGCACACCGGCCACCCGGGCGCCGGCACACGCCGCCAGCTCCCCCTTGCGCGCCTGTGCTATTATGTTGGCATAGCTTACATCGTGTGTGTACCACCGCTATATATGAGAGGCCTAGGATACAAGTGTCTTACTAGGACACGACAACATATCCTATCTAAACATAATATTACTCAGATTCCAACTGTAACCTACCTTGTACACAATATTCGACACAACTCTAACACAAGGCAGCTTTGCTAGCAGCCAGTCAAGTACTCAACAAACTAGACGCGTGAAATCCTATCCTGGAATTTTGGAACAGCAACCTGTAGACCCGAAACCTAGCCACCACCTCTGTGTTGTCCTAGAAGGACTCGGACGACAAACCATAGGCCCCACTCCCCCAAGCCGCCGATAATAGTAACAACTAGCGAAAAATTAAGAAGCTTATTCCATTAGTAAGATTCCTTACCGATTTTCCTAAGCCCACATAATGATCACACATCATACGACGAAGTACTAGATCTTTGTATGATAGAAAAAATGATCAATCAAATATGGCTCAGTAAGAAAGTGGTTATCATCTCATTTGTATAACATGTTGGAATTATCTCCTCAATTTTAGCCCCACAGTTCCATTTATCTTGCGAGACATGGTGCATATGTCAGCCGACGGGTGGCCCCTTTGCACCCTTAGCTATGGAGGGTTTGCAATATTGTAGAATGTCTCACCGGCGGCTTGCCATTATGGTTAGTACATGTGGTTGCGGGGCCAGGGCCAAAAATGCAATTGCTTGGTAGAGAGCAAGCAAGTGTTGGATGATGATGAGGGCAAGGAGGTGTGTGTGTTGCCGCTGCCCTCGGGGTGGTGGGTAGCGATGACGACTCTGTCGACGCCATCCAGCATGCACGACAGCCTACACCTGGTCAGGGAGCTGGCTCACCCAGTTCTAGACCATATCATCGCATCCACATACGCCGCCATGCTACCGGCAAGCGGCTCCGTCTACCCCATGGCTGCCACATTCAGTCATTTAGGCATAACCCATACTCTAATGGCGTGAGGGAGGTAGAAGGTGGAGAGATAGAGGGAATAGGAAATGGACCCTCTACTACCAGGTCTCGGTGGGGGGCTTCTCCGTGCTGAGATCTGGCAAGCGGGATCATCCAGATCCCGGCAAGGACGGCGGCGACCCGTGCACGAGAGATGGAGGTCTTCGATCAGATCTGGGTGAAAACCTGCTATTGGCTATTGCCAAGGCCGGCGATGGCGACGTTGTCTGCGTCGTTCCCTTCCTGAAGGCATCGCCGTGGAGATGTAAAAGGCCACTCTATGCTACCTCCGGGGGAAACCCTAAATCAGTAGATCGAATGACGGCGACTCTCTTGTGTCGTTTCCCCCTGGGGGCGTCATTCTTGGAGGAGCACACGGACTCGGGGGACTAGAGGACAGCGACTTTGGTGGTCGGTGCTTCATCTGACACATTGATGGTGGCGGATCTCGACGGCATGATGCTGTGGAGACTCGGTGCCTGATGCGCAGAGATGGACTCGTGTAGGAGGAGGATGTTGTCTGGCGTCATGGGGGCGTCGATGGCTGAGTGGTCCGACAAGGTAGAAGCCTCAATATGATCTGAAGATGGACCTGTGGAAGATGGCGGCGACGACACACGAGTGCGTCTGACCGGATTGTGCCCCAGACACGGTATGTGGCTCGGCTGGGGCTTCCGAATATGTTTCGGCTTCCGGCTTTTGATGTTAGGCTTAGGTGAGTGGTTTGGGTAGTGGCCCAGCTAGCACCCCTTCATCATTTTGGATAGGAGTAGCGGCATGTGTTGCCAAGACGGTGGATTCAGGCACATCATTGTAATACTTTGTAAGGTCCTCGAGAATAATCAATAAAGTGGCCGTATGCATCTCCCAGATGCAGAGGCCGGGGGTCATCCTCCTTTTCTAAAAAAAAGACTAAATGTTCCCTTCCCGACGTCTACAATTCTTAGGCTGGCCTCTCTTTCTTTTCCCCCTTTTCTTGATTGATTTTGCCGATGGTTGGTGTACGAGATGTTGAACCTTCAATGATTCTAAACATTGATTTTCCCCCTTTCTGTGACATCCCCTTTTTTTCTTGCATTGCATTTGCCGACAATTCTTGTATGAGAAAAAGGTGGTGAATGACTCATGAAGAATGGGATGGATGTGCTCGATCAGATGGTGGTGATATATAAATTGTTGGTCGAGCAGGGAGTAGTTTCTGAAAACATTTATATCAATTTCACATGATATTTTTGTACATAAGATCATCATACTCCCTCCGTTTTTATTTAGTTCGCATATTAGCTTTGGTCAAAGTTAAGCTTTGCAAACTTTGACCAAGTTTATAAACAAAAATATTAAGATATACAATAACAAATCAACAACATTAGATTCATTATTGAATGTACTTTCACATCGTATAGATTTATTATGATA
>NC_057810.1:83171391-83171691 GCF_018294505.1 Triticum aestivum
AGAGAGAGAGAGAGAGAGAGAGAGAGAGAGAGAGAGAGGTGGTTGATTGGCTAGTATGAATTTGGTTTTACTCTCTATCCATCAAAGATCAATGATGAACTAGAGTGTGACACGCACTTTGCCACGTCGTTCTTTGGTCGTGAGTTAAGTCTCATATGGTTATTTTGTACATGGTTTATTACGCTCGGCTGACTCTGTGTGAGTAATTCTCAGTTAATTATCTTACCATAACAGTGTTGATCATAGGTAAAATTATTAGTTCAATGGATGATTCGTATATGCTACCATGGAGTGAAAAGC
>NC_057810.1:83171786-83177960 GCF_018294505.1 Triticum aestivum
GAGAGAGAGAGAGAGAGGTGGTTGATTGGCTAGTATGAATTTGGTTTTACTCTCTATCCATCAAAGATCAATGATGAACTAGAGCGTGACACGCGCTTTGCCACGTCGTTCTTTGTTCGTGAGTTAAGTCTCATATGGTTATCTTGTACATGGTTTATTACGCTCGGCTGACTCTGTGTGAGTAATTCTTAGTTAATTATCTTACCATAACAGTGTTGATCATAGGTAAAATTATTAGTTCAATGGATGATTCGTATATGGTACCATGGAGTGAAAAGCGTTGACGAATCAAGTTAGATGAGCAATCTGTCAATGGCCTCTTGCAGGCAATGTAAAAGTCAGAGCCTTCAAATTTTGGTATATATCCAGATATTTAATTTGGCTCTAGGGAGCATTTGCTCCTATTCACCAAAAAATAATTTTGTGAATGTACACAAATGTGAAAAAATTAGTCATGCACATGTCTAAATGTTATCTGCAAATGTTTGACTAGAATGCCCAAGCATTTCATTCTGTGTAGAAAAAAACCAAGTTGCATGACAATTTTTTGGCATTTCTCGACTAGTTAACTTATTAATCTAGGTCCCAGTGACAATTCCTATTTTTTTGCTTGTTTTTGGTTTTCTAGAAAATTCATATCTAGAATAGTCCAAATACGATGTCAATTTTTTATGATTTTTTTTGAACAATGAAGGACCCTAGAAGCTTCAGGATAGGTCAAGGGGACCCATGAGGCAGCCGCATGGCCGCGTGGCGCGGCCAGGAGAGTGGCCACACCACCTGCCCATGTGGGGCCCCTGGGCCTCCATTTGACCTAATTCCTCCGCCTATAAATCCTATAATTTCCGAAATCCTCGGAAGCGAACCCAAAAGAATTTTATCGCTGCTGCAAGCCTCTATTCCAAAGCGATCCCACCTAAAGCAATGTTCCGGTGCTCTGCCGAAGGGGAAGCCACCACGTGAGGCCTCTTCAATTTTAGGACCTGTGGGGTCCATAGTAATAGCTAGATGGCTTATTTTCTCTCTCATTTTGATCTTCAATACAATGATCTCATCTGAGATCAACCTGATGTAATTCTTGTGGTGTGTTTGTTGGGATTCAATGCTTTGTGGATTTGTGATTAGATTGTTCGGTGAATATAATTTAATCTTTTGAAGTATCTTTGTTGTATGATTGAGTAGCTATGTATTCTTTTCGAGTAATTTGTCTTCTTTGGCCAAGATAGTTGGGCAAGTCTTAAGAGGGAGAAGGTACTTGATGTATTGTTGCTATGGAGATTGATCTTATTGCTAGGTTTCTTTCTGTCTACATCGTGTATCTTGCTTATTGTGTTACTCCGTTTCTTGCAAACTTAATACCTTGAGATGCATACTGGATAGTGGTTTTGTGGTGGAGTAATAGTAGTAGATGCAGTTAGATTACGGTCTATTGGTCACGGAAGTGATGCCTATACAAGATTATGCCATAAATGATCATAGTTATGAATGTTGCTTATCTGTCAGTTGTCCAACAATTATTTATTTACCATGCCACTACCTTCTTTTGAGAAAGAAGTCACTAGTGAACTTATGGCCCCCAGGTCCATTCTTAATTAATATTTGTGTTGCTCTATTGCTCTTTTATTATTTTTCTGTTTTGCCATATCACTAACTATCACTATTTGCTTTTAACCTTGCAACTAGCAAGACAAGGGGATTGGCAACCTCCTTGCCAAGTTGGGTTCAGGCATTTATTTTGTTTGTGTGCATGCATTGTTTATCTTGCTAGCTTGTAGACACCCACTAGTTTGATTAAACCTTGGTTCTTAATTGATGGAAATACTTTCTGCAGTTGTGCTACATCACCCTTCCTCTTCAAGGAAAGCCAACAACTCCTGCGGGAGTAGCAAACATCATTGTCACTAGTTCATCTAATGAGGCTATTACAGGATTGTCGAAAGACTTAAATGCAGAGTTTGCTCTCACAGATTTGGAAGACTTACATTTCTTCCTAGGCGTTGTGGTGAAGAAACATGAAGATGACCTTCATCTCTCTCATGAAAAATATGCTACTGATCTGGTAAAAAGAGTTGGGTTGCAATGCTATAAACCCATCATCAACTCCATTATCCAGTACAGAAAACTTATCTCTAGCAGAAGAACAACTCTTCAACCAAGAGGATAGCACCAAATACACAAGACTAGTAGGTGCACTCTAGTACTTGACTCTTATAAGACATGTTATTTCTTTTTCTCTTAACAAATGGTGTTAGATTCTTCATGTACCCACTACAGTTCATTGGACTGTTGCAAAACGAATAGTAAGATATGTGAAAAATACTATGAATGTTGTTCTTACTTTCAACAAGTTATCATCTACCCTTGTCAGTGCCTTCTCGGATTCATATGGACAGGGTGTCTAGATGACAGATGCTCTACCGATGGGTTTGCAGTATTATTTAGAACCAATTTGATATCATGGTGTGCAAAGAAACATGCTACTACGTCAAGATCAAGTAGAGAGGCAGAATACAAGGCTTTGACAAATGCAACAATAGAGATTATATGGGTTCAGTCCAAGCTGAAAAGAGCTTAGTGTGAGAATTACTCAAGCCCCATGTTTATGGTGTGACAACCTTGGTGCTACTTATCTATCCTGCCTTTCATGCAAGAACAAAACATATTGAGATAGACTTCCATTTTCAGAGAAACTGTTGCTCAAAGGAAACTGGAAATTCGTTTTATCCATTCCACAGATCAAGTTGTAGATGGCTTCACAAAAGCATTGCCCACAAGAAGCTTTGAAGAATTCAAGTGTAATATAAACTTGAGAAATTTGTGATTAAGGGGAGGTTAAACATCATGATTCAGTGCTTGTATGTGACAGGAGATCTTCTCTACCTTGGACTACATGACTTGAGGCTCATAGATAGAAAGGTAGTTAGGCGGAATATGTATCTCTATGTAAACTGAATATCTCTCTCCCTAATCTATCTCTTATCTTCCAAGTTTGTAATCCCAACTGTACGCATACCCATTGATAAGCTCCTGCTATATTAACATGCACTCATCGTCCTCGACAGGGTGTGATGCTTACCGCAGTTTCCACAACAACCTGGCGAGGTAATTCCCCACTGGGTAGGGCCACGACGACATAAGGATCAATTAAAGGCCCATGCCCATATACAATAAGGACCGGATCAAGTTTAAGAACGGGCGCAGGCCATTAGTCCGAGTGAGCACCAATCGGGGAACAAATATGAGTCGGTTTGCCTGCGAGTGTTCCTTTCCAAATGTCTCCTACTCTCAAACTAATAATTGGTGGTGAAGGTGTTGAATTGTAATGACTATGAAGAATGAAGGCAGCACACTTGATCGGTGGTCGTATATATGTTCCTTACTTTTTTTCTTCTGATGGTCGGTGTAATAGAAAAGATGTTGAAAATGACCGCTCATGCATGTAGTGAATGCACTAGATCGCTAGTGGTATATGAATGATTAGTTGTGAAAGGTGCAGTAGCTGAAACCTTTTATCTTCTATCAACGCCACACTCATTCACACACACAACAACATTATACATGAGTGCCTTTATGCTGTGAACCTATGACAGTTCGTCCTCACATGTCACATTCTTACAAACACAAGCTGTGAAATAAAAGAGAACATAACTACCCATATATAAAAGCTGACACAGAAAAGGAAAATCAACCTATGTGAAAGGCTGCAAATGTATCAGAGCAAAGAGCTCTTGAATTCAAAATCCGACAGAAGCAACTTAAAATAAAAAACTGCAGCCCACTTTCTTGAGTTCTGGTCCTAATTTATGTTTGAGAGAGACACACCTGAGGGAAGTGTTTCGTTCGAATTTTCTCCATCAGATTGAGATTTTGAGCAAAACCAGCTGGCGTATATAATTCCACATTGCCAATCCTAGCCATTTTTTCATAGATAAGTGGAACAATTGTTTTAAAAATTCATTTCGCCGTGAAATATATTGGTTCCAAAACAACTTGCTAGAAGCAAATTCTAGTGTTGTTAGAAGCAAAATATCGTTGTATGAAAGCATTGCATGAAAATAAATCATGAGTTATTTGATAGTTAATTAGTTAAAAATATCTATTGGATAACGAATTAGTTTTCTCAAATAAAAAAGGATAACCAAATAGTTAAATTTTATGATTTACATGGTTTTTTCCCTTAAAAAAATACTTCATGCAAGTTTATGGAGGATATGTTTTCATGTCATATACTTGACTTCTCTTGGCACTTGGCGGTGCTTTGGCCCTTGATCATGACAACAGATCAAGCAGGTATCTCTTGCTACTAAACGGGGGTGCTTGCTTATGTCTCTTAAACATATATAAACTTCCATTGATATGTCATTGTCATCGCATGTAAGCAGCCTTTGTATCAAAACTGCAATCTGTTTTCTTCCAACATTAATACAAGCAGATTCATGAAGGTGTGTCTATGAACATGGGTAGTATGTGTGTGTCTCCTCAGTTTAAGATTCAAGTTTTCTTCTTCTTTCAGGTGCACCATTAGAGGCTAACTAGTGACGGCAAGACACAAAGCGCACCCCATTTTATTCCAGAAAAGTGAAGACCTTTGTAGGAATTGGCTACATGACACTCAACTTGAAATTATGGGCTTTTGATTTGCTACAAATATTGTACTGAGTAGGGAGGCACCATGCTCCATTGGGCACGGGTCAAATGTCGATATTGCGCTCGATGCTCACATGACATATAAGAGCCCACACCGCCGCTGGACATCAACAGAATGTTGCAACACATTTCTTTTCTTCATTGATTCCCAATAAGAACCCGATGGAGGCAGCACGGTATTTTCTCAGGCCTTCATACCATAAAGTGCCAGCCTTTTATTCCAAACAAAGTGTTTCGTTTCCAACGTCTCCTAATCTCAAGTTATAACACCACTACTAGGAAAAGGCATGCTAGTAGCGCACCAGTTTTGCCTACTAATAGCGCACTACTGGTGCGCCACTAGCACCACGCCATTAGAATTAAATACTAACGGCGCACCACTGGTTCGCCATTAGTATCCGGTGTACTAATGGCGCACCACGTAGTGCGCCATTAGTATAGCCCACAATGCGTCATTAGTATATGCCTCCCAGGGGGCCATATTGTCACGGCCAATATGCGACCCTATTCAAAAGGAACTCGAAGGTCCCACCAAGGATAGACCCGCATATTGAAACGCTTTTGCAAGATGGATATCATTACATCAACATTACATAATAGATAGGGATACATACAAGAGGCATACAATGCCACACAAATACAACATCATATCATACATGAGAACAACATCCGACTATGGATGAAACACAAACAGAAACTCAAACGACAACCACCCTGCTAGCCCAGGCTGCCGACCTGGAACATATCCCCTGATCGAAGAAGCAGCGGAAGAAGAACTCCAAAACAAGCAAACATCGCTCTCGCGTCATGATCATCACATAACCTGTACCTGCAACTATTGTTGTAGTAATCTGTGAGCCACGAGGACTCAGCAATCACATTTCCATGGGTATCAAGACTAGCAAAGCTAAATGGGAAAGGAAAGGGTAAAGTGGTGAGGTTGCAATAGCGACTAAGCATATATGGTGGCTAACCAACGCAAATAAGAGCAAGAAGAGAGCAAGCGGAACGGTCGTCAACTAGCAATGATCAAGAGGTGATCCTGAACTCCTGCTTACGTCAAACATAACCCAAAACCGTGTTCACTTCCCGGACTCCGCCAAGAAGAGACGATCACGGCTACACACGCGGTTGATGCGTTTTAATTCGGATCTGGTGTCAAGTTGTCTACAACCGGACATTAACAAATTCCCATCTGCCACATAACCATGGGCACGGCTTTCGAAAGTTTAAACCCTGCAGGGGTGTCCCAACTTAGCCCATGATAAGCTCTCGCAATCAACGAAGGATATACCTTCTCCCAGGAAGACCCGATCAGTCTTGGAATCCCGGTTTACAAGACATTTCGACAATGGTAAAACAAGACCAGCAAAGCCGCCCAATGTGCCGACAAATCCCGATAGGAGCTGCACAAATCTCGTTCTCAGGGCACACCGGATAGGTCAGCCTACGAGTAAAACCAACCCTCGAGTTGCCCCGAGGTGGCCCCGCAGTCTGCCCATTTCGGACCAACACTCGAAGGAGCAC
>NC_057810.1:83178131-83202774 GCF_018294505.1 Triticum aestivum
AAGATGACCCTCGGGCTCCGGAAACCCAAGGGAAAAAGGGCTAGGTGAGGCAAATGGTAAAACCAAGGTTTGGCCTTGCTGGAGGAGTTTTATTCAAAGCAAACTGTCAAGGGGGTCCCATAAATCACCCAACCACGTAAGGAACGCAAAATCCGGGAACATAACACCGGTATGACGGAAACTAAGGCGGCAAGAGTGGAACAAAACACCAGGCATAAGGCCGAGTCTTCCACCCTTTACCAAGTATATAGATGCATTAATTAAATAAGAGATATTGTGATATCCCAACATAATCCTGTCCACCATGGAGCAATCTTCAACTTCACCTGCAACTAACAATGCTATAAGAGGGGCTGAGCAAAGCGGTAACATAGCCAAGCAACGGTTTGCTAGGAAGGGTGAAAAGGTTAGAGGCTGACATGGCAAATTGGGAGGCTTGAGGAACAAGAGATAGGTAGCACAGCAAAGCGATAGAACGAAGCAACTAGCATAGCAATGATAGTAGTGAGGTCCAGGGTAGCGGTCATCTTGCCTGAAATCCCGCTAGGAAGAAGAACGAGTCCATGAAGAAGACGAACAGACGTAGTCGAACGAATCCTCACAACTCCGGAACAAAACCGAATCTAACGAGAGAAGCAAACCGGAAAGGAGGAAACAACATGGTAAGCACACAAGCATAAACATGTCATGATGCACAAACAAGTATGATGCATGTCTGGTTTAAATGCATGGCGAAGCATGGCAATGTGCAACAAACAATACTACTAGTTAAGTGGAGCTCAATATGCAACGAGTTGCATATTGACGAAACACCACATTCGAGTTATTTAGTTCGCTCTCGTTTAGGTACACAATAATATTAAATGTTGCTATACATGGAAAAAGGTGAAACATAATTGAGCTAACTATTTAGGCAAGTTTAAGTGAGGCCGGAAACAAGAAACAATAATCCCAGAAATCCCCACATGTTATTTACCAATTTAACGCAAACAACAATTTTAAACATTTTAAATGTTGTTATCATGATGTGGATGACATATTCACGTTTTATGCAATTTTTATGAAAATGATGACATGAGCATGTTATGAAGCATTTGATCACCATGGCGGAACAAAAAGGGTGCCACAGCAGTGAAACGGAAATGGTGCCACGCAACATATCGGTTCCGATAGCTCATGGAGATACCGGTGCAAAAAGGAAGCGTGCGGATGCGCGAAACATGCTAGAGATGGTGGAGGGCTCCCGACTACCGGGTTCCCACGGGTTAGTGGCATGGAAACGAGTGACAACTCGGACATGGTGCAAACACGAGCATCTCATACAACATGCATTCGTCCACGGGTCATCGTCTCGGCGGTTATACCTTTAAAGTAGTTGTTCATGTGGCGACGGTAGTGGAAGTAGTGGTACACGGCGACGGTAGTTGTACACGTATTGGAGAGGAACTTGCGCATCCAATTCCTTCGGGGTTCCTTGTTGTACTTGCGTTTCGGTGCGGTACTTAGCGATTCCAGGATGTAGAGGTACACTTGTCGTAGCCGTGTAGTCGTTCAGCAGGGTCCGAGGCAAGGCTTGAGCGGTGAGATGCCATGGGCGTGCAACAGAGCAAAGGGGGCGCCGGGGCTCATGGGCAGCATGGACGGGCAGAGGCGCGGGGCGGAGGTGGAGGCCCGGCGAGGTCGGGGACGAGACTGGACGCTGATGCGGATCTCAAGGACTTCGTTGGACCTGGAGGTTGAGGCGACCGGTGGCGGAGCTTGGGGTGGCGGCGCCATGGAGGTTCGGGCACGGGGAGGAGGCCAGGGCCGTGGAGGTTGGGGACGACCCGATCTGAACGGCGTCGGCGGCTGGCGACGCAGAGGACGCGCCCTGGCGCTTGAAGGAGGCCGAGCCGGCGGCGGATCCGGCCAGGAAGAGGCGCCGGCGGCAGGAGGGAGCCAGGCATAGAGGCAAGAAGACGTGGCGGCGGCCATGGACTCGACGAGGGGGTCAGCCGCGAGGCTCTGCTCCTCTCTGTTTCTCTATGGGAGGCAGCGCGAGGGAGGAGATGAGAGGGAGATGGGAATCAGGCGATGGGTGTGCGTGGGTGGCAGCAGAGGGGAACGAGGAGAGGAAGATGGCGGCGTGAGGGAGGAGATCGGGAGAGATCGAGAGGACGAGGGTTGGGGTAGCTAGGGTTAACAGCGGGGGGCGACTGGGCCTATGGGCCGGCTTAGTTGGTCGGGCCTAAGAGGCCGGCTGGGCTGGCTCTCTTCTCTCTCCCTCTAATTTTCTAGCAGAAAAGAAATAGAGAGAGGAAAAGAAAGAGAGGGTTAGGGAAAGATTTTGCGCATGGGGATTATTTTCCCGAACTCGCAAAAATGAGCTCGATCCAGGAAAATAAAAAGAGGCATGATTGAAGGATTTAAATCCAAAACCATTGAATTTACTTCGAATGGTATGGACTAGGATAACATTTTGGAAGAGTCCAAAAATGTTAAGAATTTAGGAGGAGCCTCAATAAAATAGGTAAGAATTGTTGGCAAAGTTTGGGGACCACACTTGAAGTAGAAAGGGCATGGGAATTTTGCAAGTGCGTTACGGTTAATTCCAAACTAATGGAATATTTATAATAGCTCCATAAATATTAGGAATATATGTTATAAAGAGAAATCACCATGTGAATTCCCTCGATTTAAATAGATCAAAAGATCTATGCAATTTATTTAGTTGAGGTTTTAAAAATTAAATGACATGCTGGCATGATGATATGATGTAATGCAAGAGATGACATGATGAAATGCAACAAACAAAAAATAAATCACACGGCAAAAATCGGAATAGCTGGAAGTCTTCTGGAGCGTCGGTCTCGGGGCATTACAACACTCCACCACTACAAGAGGATCTCGTCCCGAGATCTAGGATGGCACCGGAGGGAAAAGGAAGAGGAAGATAAGAGGTAAACTAATTTGCTTCTTTGACGAACGAGTGAAACCACGAACCTTGAGATGTTGAGCAATTTAAAAGAAAGAGTACAATAGAGATGAACGAGATTGCAAACAATCCGTTAGAAAAGAGGAATAAGGAGTATTACGAGAACTTGAAGGTTGAAAGACATGGAAATAAGAGCTTCACGAACGAAAAGAATATGACCACCTCGGTATAATGAGATAGCCAAGGAACAAGAATGATAGAATTTAGACAGCACTCCGGTAGAAAAGAGAAGAAAACTTGATGAGATGAAAAGATATTGAAGAGATGATACAACACTCCGGTTAAATGGATAAGCACGAAAAGAACACGATCCTCACAATTCGAGATGATGAGTGAAGAGAGCAACATCACCATGCCTTCGGAAGAAAGAATAGAAGATAGATCATTGGAATAAAAGAATGGAGAAGAAAATGCCAACTTCTGCCACAAATGATCTTGGAAAGCACCCTTCCAAGAAGGTTATAACGGAGTTGTTGGAAAACCCACAAGGAAAAGAATAAGCTTGTAGTGGGCTTATGGAAAACATCTCAAAATGATAAGGTGACAATCGGCCACTAATGGAAACAATTGATTTCACTGAGAGCACCAAAGAGATGAAAAACTTCTTCACCGAGATGAGAAGGAGAAAATTGGATCATTGATAAGCACCACAATAGCAACATTCCTTAGGTAAGGCTTTAGGTGAAATCTATACCCAGATAACTCCAGAGAAGAGATTGATGGATTTAAAATAGCTCCTTCTTGACAACATGTGAATCATGAAACATGAAGGAAATTGTCAAGAATGATATAACACCATCTCAAAAGATAAGGTAGAAAGAATTGCACTTCGGATGCAAGATGAAGAATGCTTGAACTCCTCAAAACAAAACATGTGTTGGGCACCATGTTTATTTTAGAGTATAGCTTGGCTGATCTTAACTCCAAGAAAAATCTTGAAGAACAATTGAAGAATGAAAAGAATCCTTAACGAACCACAATGTAGAACCTCTTGGGAGATCTCCGGAAATGAAAATGATTATGAAGAAGAATTGGAGGTTGAAGAGAACCAAAATTGAAGCCTTGCAATGATTTAGATGGAGCTACGAAATGAGTAAACTTTGAACTCCGGACAAGAAAGATGAATAACTTGGAACCGAGAATTACTTCCTGATGAAAAAAACTCCGGAAGAAGGAATTAATCACTTGGATGAAACAAGTATAAGAATTATGTCATGCCTATCCTTCATCAAATTAAATTGATGACAAACAACGGATTTGGCATACTACTTATTCTCATTGAAAAATGATTACCGATATAGATATAGTGCAAACTTGAGGAAGGTATTGATGGAACCATGGTGGGATTTGGAAACAACGAATGAACTGATATGATAACAAAGGAAGTGAAATCTTGAACGAACCACCGTAAAAATTGGAAAAGAGAGTAGCAAGGGCACAATTCACCGAAAAGAATTTGAAAACGACTGATACCAACTTGTCAGGCCCAATATGCGACCCTATCCAAAAGGAACTCGAAGGTCCCACCAAGGATAGACCCGCATATTGAAACGCTTTTGCAAGGTGGATATCATTACATCAACATTACATAATAGATAGGGATACATACAAGAGGCATACAATGACACACAAATACAACATCATATCATACATGAGAACAACATCCGACTACGGATGAAACACAAACAGAAACTCAAACGACAACCACCCTGCTAGCCCAGGCTGCCGACCCGGAACCTATCCCCTGATCGAAGAAGCAGCAGAAGAAGAACTCTAAAACAAGCAAACATCGCTCTCGCGTCATGATCATCGCATAACCTGTACCTGCAACTGTTGTTGTAGTAATCTGTGAGCCACGAGGACTCAGCAATCCCATTACCATGGGTATCAAGACTAGCAAAGCTAAATGGGAAAGGAAAGGGTAAAGTGGTGAGGTTGCAGCAGCGACTAAGCATATATGGTGACTAACCAACGCAAATAAGAGCGAGAAGAGAGCAAGCGGAACGGTCATCAACTAGCAATGATCAAGAGGTGATCCTGAACTCCTGCTTACGTCAAACATAACCCAAAACCGTGTTCACTTCCCGGACTCCGCCGAGATGAGACCATCACGGCTACACACGCGGTTGATGCGTTTTAATTCGGATCTGGTGTCAAGTTGTCTACAACCGGACATTAACAAATTCCCAACTGCCACATAACCGCGCGCACGGCTTTCGAAAGTTTAAACCCTGCAGGGGTGTCCCAACTTAGCCCATGATAAGCTCTCGCGATCAACGAAGGATATACCTTCTCCCAGGATGACCCGATCAGTCTCGGAATCCCGGTTTACAAGACATTTCGACAATGGTAAAACAAGACCAGCAAAGCCGCCCGATGTGCCGACAAATCCCGATAGGAGCTGCACATATCTCGTTCTTAGGGCACACCGAATAGGTCAGCCTACGAGTAAAACCAACCCTCGAGTTGCCCCGAGGTGGCCCCGCAGTCTGCCCATTTCGAACCAACACTCGAAGGAGCA
Source organism: Triticum aestivum (assembly GCF_018294505.1). Taxonomy (NCBI): domain Eukaryota; kingdom Viridiplantae; phylum Streptophyta; class Magnoliopsida; order Poales; family Poaceae; genus Triticum; species Triticum aestivum. Next base: position 83,183,627 of record NC_057810.1, read on the forward strand.
CTGGCCGGGGGGGGGGGGTTAAATAAAGATGACCCTCGGGCTCCGGAAACCCAAGGGAAAAAGGGCTAGGTGAGGCAAATGGTAAAACCAAGGTTGGGCCTTGCTGGAGGAGTTTTATTCAAAGCGAACTGTCAAGGGGGTCCCATAAATCACCCAACCGCGTAAGGAACGCAAAATCCGGGAACATAACACCGGTATGACGGAAACTAGGGTGGCAAGAGTGGAACAAAACACCAGCAATAAGGCCGAGTCTTCCACCCTTTACCAAGTATATAGATGCATTAATTAAATAAGAGATATTATGATATCCCAACATAATCCTGTCCACCATGGAGCAATCTTCAACTTCACCTGCAAATAACAATGCTATAAGAGGGGCTGAGCAAAGCGGTAACATAGCCAAGCAACGGTTCGCTAGGAAGGGTGAAAAGGTTAGAGGCTGACATGGCAAATTGGGATGCTTGAGGAACAAGAGATAGGTAGCGCAGCAAAGCGACAGAACAAAGCAACTAGCATAGCAATGATAGTAGTGAGGTCCAGGGTAGCGGTCATCTTGCCTGAAATCCCGCTAGGAAGAAGAACGAGTCCATGAAGAAGACGAACAGACGTAGTCGAACGAATTCTCACAACTCTGGAACAAAACCGAAGCTAATGAGAGAAGCAAACCGAAAGGCGGAAACAACATGGTAACACACAAGCATAAACATGTAATGATGCACAAACAAGTATGATGCATGTCCGGTTTAAAAGCATGGTGAAGCATGGCAAAGTGCAACAAACAATTCTACAAGTTAAGTGCAGCTCAATATGCAACGAGTTGCATACTGACGAAACACCACATTCGAGTTATTTAGTTCGCTCTCGTTTAGGTACACAACAATATTAAATGTTGTTAAACATGGCAAAAGGTGAAACATAATTGAGCTAACTATTTAGGCAAGTTTAAGTGACGCCGGAAACAAGAAACAACAATTTTAAACATTTTAAATGTTGTTATCATGATGCGGATGACATATTCACGTTTTATGCATTTTTTATGAAAATGTTGACATGAGCATGTTATGAAGCATTTGGTCACCATGGCGGAACAAAAAGGGTGCCACGGCAGTGAAATGGAAATGGTGCCACGCAATATATCGGTTCCGATAGCTCATGGAGATACCGGTGCAAAAAGGAAGCGTGCGGATGTGTGGAACATGCTAGAGATGGTGGAGGGCTCCCGACTACCGGGTTCCCACGGGTTAGTGGCATGGAAACGAGTGACAACTCAGACACGGTGCAAACATGAGCATCTCATACAACATGCATTCGTCCACGGGTCATCGTCTCGGCGGTTATACCTTTGAAGCGTGCATTTTCGGAGTGGTTCGGGTTCGGTACGATGTAGAGTAAGTAGTCGTTCAAGGGTCGTCGTGGGAAGTAGTTGTTCATGTGGCGACAGTAGTGGAAGTAGTGGTACACGGCGACGGTAGTTGTACACGTGTCGAAGAGGAACTTACGCATCCAAGTCCTTCGGGGTTCCTTGTTGTACTTGCGTTTCGGTGCGGTACTTAGCGATTCCAGGATGTAGAGGTACACTTGTTGTAGCCTTGTAGTCGTTCACGTATCACCGCGATGTAGTCGTACTTGGCGTCCACAGCAGCATGTCCATGATGGCCAAACAAACCAATAGCGACCGAAGGCAGCAGGGTCCGAGGAAAGGCTTGAGCGGTGAGATGCCATGGGCGTGCAACAGAGCAAAGGGGGCGTCGGGGCTCATGGGCAGCATGGACGGGCAGAGGCGCAGGGCGGAGGTGGAGGACCGGCGAGGGAGGGGACGAGACTGGACGCCGATGCGGATCTCAAGGACGTCGTTGGACCTGGAGGTTGAGGCGACCGGTGGCGGAGCTTGGGGTGGCGGCGCCATGGAGGTTCGGGCACGGGGAGGAGGCCAGGGCCGTGGAGGTCGGGGACGACCCGATCTGAACGACGTCGGCGGCTGGCGATGCAGAGGACGCGTCCTGGCGCTCGAAGGAGGCCGAGCCGGCGGCGGATTCGGCCAGGAAGAGGCACCGGCGGTAGGAGGGAGCCAGGCACAGAGGCAAGAAGACGTGGCGGCGGCCATGGACTCGACGAGGGGGTCGGCCGCGAGGCTCTGCTCCTCTCTCTTTCTCTGTGGGAGGCAGCGCGAGGGAGGAGACGAGAGGGAGATGGGGATCGGGCGATGGGTGTGCGTGCGTGGCAGCAGAGGGGAACAAGGAGAGGAAGATGGCGGCGTGAGGGAGGAGATCGGGAGAGATTGAGAGGACGAGGGTTGGGGTAGCTAGGGTTAACAGCGGGGGCGGCTGGGCCTATGGGCCGGCTTAGTTGGTCGGGCCTAAGAGGCCGGCTGGGCTGGCTCTCTTCTCTCTCCCTCTAATTTTTTGAAGAAAAGAAATAGAGAGAGGAAAAGAAAGAGAGGGTCAGGGAAAGATTTTGCGCATGGGGATTATTTTCCCGAACTCGCAAAAATGAGCTCGATCCAGGAAAGTAAAAAGAGGCATGATTGAAAGATTTAAATCCAAAACCATTGAATTTAATTCGAATGGGATGGACTAGGATAACATTTTGGAAGAGTCCAAAAATGTTAAGAATTTAGGAGAAGCCTCGATAAAGGAGGTAAGAATTGTTGGCAAAGTTTGGGGACCACACTTGAAGTAGAAAGGGCATGGGAATTTTGCAAGTGTGTTACGGTTAATTCCAAACTAATGGAATATTTATAATAGCTCCATAAATATTAGGAGGATATGTTATAAAGAGAAATCATCATGTGAATTCCCTCGATTTAAATAGATCAAAAGATCTATGCAATTTATTTAGTTGAGGTTTTAAAAATTAAATGACATGCTGGCATGATGACATGATGCAATGCAAGAGATGACATGATGAAATGCAACAAACAAAAAATAAATCACACGGCAAAACTCAGAATAGCTGGAAGTCTTCTGGAGCGTCGGTCTCGGGGCGTTACACATATGTACCCATGTGCTTTGGCATACTAATGGTGCACCAGTGGATGATGCGCCATTAATGTGATTATCACAGTATGCCATTAGTGTCTTGAGTGGTGCGCCACTAGTATGAATGTTAGGGATTATTTTTTTCTTTTCTGATATTTTCACAGGTTACAAAATATATTATTGGACAGAATTTAGACAACACCACATACCAAAAGCAGATTCATCGAATACAGTAGAAGATTAGTCTCTGAATATAATTCATCATATTAGTCTCCGAATTCAAAAGACCGAACAAAGATAGAACATTACAAGTCTCGAGACCGCGAGTAGCGAGTTTGTCTTCACATTACAAGTCGATATCGATCATCTAAACTACCATCACATAGAAGAGAGCTGCGGTCAATCACGATGAGCATCATCGCGATGAAACTGGTCTTCATCCGGTTCCTCCAACGCTCCCTCCTCTCTCCCGCTAGATAGCGGGCGTATCTAGATTCCGCCTTCGCCCTAGTGGTGTACCCTTTGTAACTGTTACCGCTGAAACGATGAACCTGTCTCCGACACTCCTTCCAGTCGTCGTAGACTCCGGGAACCTTACCCTTGTACACGACATACGACGGCATCTCTATGCACAAGCCAAACAACAGACAATACATAAGCAATATATAAGTATGCAACAAAAGGATCGGAAGAGAAAAGCAAGACATTAATAGCACGATTCATGGTCGTACTAATAAATAGCATCAATTACATCTAAGTTGAACGACTGTCCAAACCAAAGAGACGTACAAGTTCATTAAAGTTTAATTACAACATGAGCCAATCAATGTTTCAGAACTACACATAGCATCACTACTTTCGACTTCACTCATGGGACTGGAGTGTGGATGAAGCCGCCGTCTGTCGTGATGGTCATGAAATCGCGGGCGTTGTCAGCCTGCGTTTGTAGCATTGTGTATATCTCACTGTTGGACGGTTGATATCTAAGGTAGAACTGCCCCGAGGTACGAAGGACATCTTGATGGATAATTTCCGTAAACTCCGACTGGATGCGAAAGAATTCTTGTCTGATGTTCGCGCCCTAGATTGCCGACAAGCTTGCGGCCCAATCTTTGAGATTATCTGGTAGCAGAAGGTGATGATGGTCCCGCACGATCGCCCGCATGTGATGGAGGGCGTAGTAGGCATCCTTCTGACCGCCAGGCGGCTGCTTGACGCAGGAGAACTTTGTATTGTGGGCGAACACGTGCCTGTCGTACTACGAACTGGCTTGGTGAAGGTGTCTCCAGATTTGGCGTAGCCGGGGAGAACATCATCAAGAACTTTCTTGATATTTGTTTAGTCTATCTTGGAGTCACGGTCCGGGTCGAAATACGTGGCCATGGAATATTTCGTGCTTAAGAGGATGAGTGTGGAATGTGTGTCACTGCACAGAACACGGAACGTTAGAAAAAAAAGAACAATCGAAATCTAAGAAATCTTATGTTACGGGGCAATTAGGAGGATGACTTACTCGGGAAAGTAAGGCACGAGAAAGTTATCCTTATCTGGGTTTGCCAAAATGATGCCTTCTAGGTAAGAACTCGCGACATGCCGGTTCCCAGTACTGCCCAAGATCTTGGCACGCATGTAGAAGGGGTCGACTATCACGATGTCCGGGGTCTTGTCTCTAATGATCCGCATCTCCATACTCAGTGAAAACAGCCGAACAAAGGTGTAGTGCAGCGGATGAAGGTTAAACATAGCAAAGATGTCATCAAACTGCAGGACGATCGTACCCCCGATGGCGCCATCCACAAAGCCCTTGCCCTCTGACACCTTGGCCACGAAAACCGGGTATGCCACATCATTCTCTCTAAGATGTCACTTCTCTAAAGAAAGAACATTGTCATGCAGACTCCGCATAGCACCGGTTGCAGCATTGAGCATATTTGTCGATGGCATCGCCCTACCCGCCACATGCACCCTCCTCGAGATATCCTTAGGTGAAGGTGGCCCATCCTGAGCACGGATCATACTCGGTGCCGGCTGGCTCACACCCTTGTTACTCTTTCTTTTCCGTCCCTTCTTCTTCTGTTGTAATGGGACCGAGTTCTACTCACAGACCGCCTTCTTGAGTGTGTTGGGGCTGATAATATTTGGCACCTCGGCTATCTGAGGCTCGGTGAAGTCGGCAGCCGGAGGCGTCTCCTGAGAACTGAACGCCAGACGACACCTGTTGCAATTGGGTTTCTTCGCGGTACAAGCTAGATCGCGATCGTCTTTTGTATGGTTGGGTTCTTGAGAAGGAGGCCCCAAGAATTCGTCATCGTACCCATGTTCGGCAAAGTACTTATCGACGTTGCTAAATGTACGGCCGTCGTCGTTGTCGTCGTCGTCTAGATCATGTGCCATATGCATGTTCGGATCTTGTGCCATAGGGATGTCCGGCATGTCCGGTAGCGTTGTAGCGGTCTTGCCATGGCTTGGCACCGGCACGACTGGCGTTGTTGTCTTTGGGGTGGTGTCCCCCGCCCCCAAACGAATCTGGCTCTTCGGCCAAAGCAGGGGCCAGCTTAGGCAGGCGTTGAGGGTCATCAAATCATCTTCGTCGGCCCCGGCGGGTCGAATTGGAGGTAACAACTCGTCGCAGCCTCGCAGCACCCGAACCAGTTGAAACCTATACACGGTGGGTGGCATCGGTTTACCGTGGAACACGGGGTTGCCCGGTTGAAGGATTTTGCCCTTGGCGACATCGACCAACTCATCGTTCACGAAGTGCAGGAGAGTGCACGGAACGTCGGCGGCGCCCTGCGAAAACATGTAGGGCGTCAGGGATGCCTAGTCAAAGGCAAGGAGATGAAGTCCAAGACCGACAGGCTTAATTAGTTACCGTGATGATGGTGTCGAGCTCGGCTAATGTCGAGGCACCGCCAACGGCGGGCGTGCAACTGACGGAGGGGCCGCTTGCTGCCGAGGTGCCGGCCGGCATACACCCGGGTGCATTAAGCTTCAATGCCCGTGTCGGCGTCGGAGAGACCAATACCACCGCCGTCGGAGACACCAATGGCGCCGTCAGAGACACCAATGGCGCCATCGGAGACACCAATGGCGCCGCCTGCGTGTTGTGCGAGTTGCTGGCCGTGAAGCTGGGAATCGGGGGCGGCCCCTGTTGGCCACCCGCAATCCACGTCGTCAGCCCATGAATCAAGGTAGGCATAATGCCGGTGAGCATCGATTCCAGTTGTTGTTGCACTTTCTCTTGGACAATCTCTGGAATCCGCGCCACTTGTGCCTTGAGTTCTTGAACCTCGCGCGACTGGCTTTCTGAGCTGGTCTTTTTCTCCTTTCGCCCACCAACGGTATAGTATGATGACCATTTTGTGGACAAGCATTTGTCGGCCACACGACCAGCTGACGACGGTTTACTGAGCTTATCATTGTTTTTCATTACATTCAACGCCCTATTTAGAGTGCTGTCCCAAGCAGGGGTGCTCTGAGACAACCCCGCGCTACTGCTTTTAGTCTCCTTTGCAAGAACAAGCCCAAGCGCACTGGTCTTTGGATCCGTGGTAAGCTCCTTTGTTATCGGGTCCTCCTTGTACCGGGCCCTGACATAGTTCCTGGTCTACTTGTCATAGCATTTCTCGAAGCGGGGCGGTAGGCCTTGCTCGGCATGCTCCGCGTCCTCCTTGTCCCATATAGGCTCCGCCACTCTGTAACCGCCGGGACCGAGTTTGTGTTCCCCTAAGTTCAACTCCCGCATTTCTTTCCCCCACTGACTTGATTCGGAGGTTGCGCTGCTCTCGCACTTGATCTTGAACTCCTTGTAGTCATCTTCACTGATCGAAGGATTTTTCTCCTTGATCTTCTCATAACTATCACCTTTCTCAATCATTCTCTTCACCGCGCTTCTCCAAGTAGACAGGGCCGTGCTCATTCTCGTGAGGGCGCCACTGTATACTTTATTCCCTGAGAGGCGTGTGTTTTCAAATTCAGCGGGGAACTTGTATTGTTTGTGCAGCTTCGTGAAGAGGAGGTTGCGCAAATTCCCTTGGTCCTTATGCCTAAGGTTCTCGGTGTTGATCGAGACAGTGCTCTGGAGAATGCACCCGAGCTGAACCGAGTTCCCCTTGACTATATGTTTGGGCTCCATTGGATGCCCGTCGGAGTCCACTTGAGTAACTTCCTCCTTGACGGTGCGGAGCGTGTTCGGGCACCGGTCCTTCCGTTGCCTCTTCGGTTGGCTGTCATCTATGCGTGCGCTGCCATCATCAGTGGTGGCATCCTCGGCGGCACCATCAGTGGTGGCATCCTCGGCGGCACCATCAGTGGTGTCATCCCCGACGCCACTAGGGGTTGTGTAGTCAGCATCGGTGTCTTCCCTGGCGTCCTCATAGCAGTGAGGTTGTTCCTCCATCTCCTGGGACAGCTCCCAGAATTGCTTGCCGCCCGAACCGCCGGCCTCATCGTTGTGGGCCATGTTTCACTCTAAATAGGAAAAAAGTTTGGTCAAAAAGTTGGTTATTGTCAAGGAACAAGATCATGGTCTCATCTTTTAGGGTTTGTCGATACCGAGGCATCCTAAAAGCTAAGCTTTTATCATTTAGGGTTTGTCGACGCCGAGGCACCCTAAAAGCCTAAGCTTTCATCATTTAGGTTCTTATCGACACCGAGGCACCCTAAAAGCCAAGGTTTTATCATTTAGGGTTTGTCGACGCCGAGGCCCATGCATAACACAAGAGGCAGTTGATCCTACTTAATTAAGTACTAAGATACCCCGGCCCATGCATTAGTAGCAAGTACCCCATATGTCCGATTTTTAGCAAAGTCATGCTAAAATTCACGGATAATTTCAGCATGACCTTTGCTGAAAATAGGACATATGGAGTACCCGAATTTGCCGGAACGGAAGTTAATCGACATTCCGACAAACTCAAGGGCCTCTCGCGGTACCTGCAAAATCATCACGACACGATGGTCGGAGACAAAACCCAGCAAACTAGCACCACAATGTGCCTCTACTTTCATATGGATGAAAATGCCACAGACCATATGGTCCTCTGCTTTCATATGGACAAAAATCAGCTCAACTTATGTGAGCTTCCATTCCAGATCTAACAGGCCACTGAACAAAAAATCATCAATAGTTTTAGCTGAAAAAAAATCATGAATTGATGTTAACTGAAAATTAGTGAAAGAAACTGTTGCTGATCATGGAGCAGTTGTACACTACACATGCTTAAACTCTGAGCAACTGTACTGTTATGGTCAAAACTGAATGTTGATTGCTTGCATCGTCTACTCTGCATGATATTAATTAGTCAAAGAAGAAAGCAAATAGATATTTTCTCTCACAACTCAGATTGCTCACTGACTTGTTCTGCTACATATTAATATTCAAAATTAGTTGTTGCAAACAGAAATAATTTATGAGATCCTTTTTGTTCTTCTCTAATCCTTCAATTTCAGGTATGTTCCCTATATGATACACTAATTCAAGATTACTTAAAAAGTCACCGTGCAGTCAGAGAATCTGGGTACAGATAGAAAAAAGGGTATGAAGTATGGACTGTGACTATTGTCAAGTGTGGTACTACCGAACACATACATATCAAGATTCAAGAGCACATGCATACTGTTATAATAAACTTGTCTAATAAAAAGTGGATATAATATTATGAACTGCACAATGGCATAAAACAGAGCTGAGGCAATCCTGAAGCAAATGCCTAATTTTGTTAGTTAAACACTACAAGGCTAAGGGGCACTAGCACACTAGTAAGTGATAGGCAACCATCCTACATGGAAATGTGAAGAGTTACATGGATGAGTACCAGCTCTAAGTGAAGGCTCAATGGATTCAAGATCAACCGACTGAAGTTGCCCAAACCTGCAAGGAAAAGAGAGAATAATGATTTCAAACTGCTTTTGATGGCATACATAAGCATAAGTTCAGTCCGCCAAATCAAGCATGGTTTCTTACTGCCCACCTAAACAACCACCACCACAAGGAGAAGATGCAGATAACTCACTCAAAAAGACTAATAAACACCAGTTGCAGATGGATCACTTCCTTTTAACCTTACTAATGATATATATGTTCCCTTTTCGCAACATTGCTAATAGAGGATGACATCAATTTGCTGAAATAGCTATAACAGAACACGCATAATCAATCAGCTAGAGAGCTTTTTGCCCTTTCGCTCTCGGGGATAATTCAATGATCCAGTAAAACCATGAGGAGACTTACTTCTAGGCTAGCAACAACTAAAGGCAGAAGGGTCGACAACTCCCAGGAAACTTGTCACTAAATGGCCAGTAAAATGATCTTTTTTTGAGAATTATCTACTTGAAATTAATATAGTCTGAACTTGTATAACGGTAATATAGGCTGTTGATGTTCATTACATAGAGATCTAACTGATCATCATTACATAGAGATCTAAGATCTGACAATGGCTGTTTTTCTGGATCATCATTACATAGAGATCTAAGATCTGATTGACCAAACCAAAGCTTGTATATTTCCTGAGCGGTCCTTTTTATTCTCTGCAGGCCTGTCTGAACATCAACAGCTGTACAATTTCGCTGTCAGACGAGGGATTCGGAGAGGATCCATGCCCTGGCGTCACCAAAACACTTGCCATTGAAGCAGACTGTTCTTAATCTGTGAGTTCTACTCAGCTTAGGGTTCCAGCACTACAAATATGCTCATTGAAAATCACATTCGGAAGCTGCAGTGGTGGTTGCTTTTACGCAATATGACATCCTGGAAGTGGAAGTCTACCTAGATTTAGGTTCAGATTTGTTTTGAGCATCTTGATGTTATCCTGGTACTATTCAGGACGCTGACCATATGCGCAATGCATTGCGTCTCAGGCTCATTATACCTAATGTGGCCATGAGTTCAAACCACGAGCAAGCAAACTACCACTAAGCTAAGCATATTGTACAATGCATCATGAATGTCCTATATCAATCTGATGTAGTGTGAGGATTCTCTTGCTTAATTAAGGCCAGTTCTGGTTCAAAAAACCTATCGTATTCCCCTTCTTCCTTTACAATGGTACAGATGGCCAGGAAACATACCCAGGAGCTTGAAATTTACAAGCTTGTAGGCTGCCGTAGGGGGAAGGAGGGGAAGGGGGGAGAGGTAAGGAATCACCTGTGGGATAACGACAGGCTGCTGTAGGAGGACGCCGGCGTCGAGGAGGCGGCGGGCGGTGGCGCGTCGAGGAGGCGGCGCGTCGAGGAGGAGGCGGCGCGTCGAGGAGGCGCGGGGGCGCGGGGGCGGCGGGGGTGGGCTCGATCTGGGCCTGGACGGGCGGCTTCTTCGCAGCTGGTCGCAGTCGCAGTCGCAGGGAAGGAGAGGGGAGAAGAAGGCAGGGAAGGAGAGGCGGCGGCGTCGCCGACGCCGTGCAGGCGCGGCGGACGGAGGGGGCGGAGCAAGGCGGGGCGGCGGCGTACGGTTCGGGCGGAGCAAGGCAAAGTTAGGTCGAGTGGGGTATCTGGCGAGGGAGGGAGAGAGGCCAGAGGGGAATAGGTGAAGTGGGGGGAGGGTTAGCATTGGCCCACCTCCCCTAGTGCGCCATAAGTACGACGACAGCGATGGCGCACCTCCCCCTGGTGCGCCATTACTAAATTTTTTTATTACAGTTCAAGCACTCAGGTTATATTCCACCTAACCGTATCTCCATCAGAACACACACTAGCCTGACTGGTCAGTACGCAGCACACACACTAGGAGGTCCTGGGTTTGATTCCCAGGCTCCCCAATTTTTTTTTTTATGCATTTTTTTCTTTGCACATATCTTTTTATCCATGCATCCAAATATAACATGTCACATATGCTAGATGCTCAGAATTTCATGTAGAAAAATAATATGCAGTTTGTTTCCATGTTAACAACATTTAAAATGTTGTTTAATATTTATTTGTGTTTAAATATGTTCAAACTGGTTTAAATCATAACTAAATATCCATAGCTCCAAATTTGACAAACTTTATATGCTTTTGGGAGTAACATATAACCAAGCACAACTAGTTTTTTTTGGATTTTTAGTTGCATTCATTTGTGAATTGGTAAAACATTTATGAATATGAAAAAATATCATCAAATTTAAAAAAATATTCATTAATTCAAAAAGTGCCCATGAAAAAACATTTATGAATGTGTCGAAATACAATCGAGAAATGAAGGCTACAATTTAAATACAATCGATCTTAGCTAGCTATCTGTTCACAATCTTCTTGCCCTTCTTTTTCGCAAATGGAGTTCTTCTGTGGAACGGACGTCCTTTAGGTAGGGTGGTCCTGCTTCTTCTTGTGGTGTATGCTGCAACTTCATCGTCGTCGTCATGTTCCATCTTCGGGTTGCCGTACTTGTCGAAGTCTTGCTCATTGGCTACTCCATCCATTCCGATGATCTTCCTTTTGCCTCTCCTCACGACAACACGACTGGGCTCTGACGGGTCGGTAATGAAGAAGCATTGGTCCACTTGGGAAGCTAGTACCCATGGATCATTTTTCACGTTGACGTTTGCGCCCGCGGTATTGGATTTGGCTTCGGGTATAACCATGATGGTGAAATACCGGTCTTCTTGTAGGACGCTCTTGGCCCATCTGACATGGAACATCGGGACCTTCTCTCCAGTGTAGCTCAGCTCCCAGATCTCCTCGATCCTTCCATAGTATCTGTCCTTGTCGTTACCGGTGTAGGATTCCATCGTTACCCCGGAGTTCTGATAACCATCGCTCTTCATGTCCTTGTCCTCGGTGTAGAATATGTAGCCGTTGATATCGTACGCCTCATAGGTTATCAGGTTGTGCTCGGCGCCCTGTGACAAGGCGAATATGAGTTGTTTTTCCGCGAAAGAATCCTCATGTGAAGGGTATGACAGAAGCTTCTGCTTGAACCAACGCGTGAAACATGAGTTGTGCTCTTTGATTATATCTCCGTCCGTCCTCTGTTGGCCTCGGTCATTCTACGTCTTCTCAATAAAGGTTTTGTGCTCTACCACCCAAGGATCGACCACGTCTATGTGTTGTAGCGCGACTAGGTTTGCTCTTTCAAAGTCGGCGAGTCGACCCTCGAAGTCGACATGCATTTCGCGGCGACCCTCACGGTGACCCCATCCAACGAGCCTGCGGAGGTGCCTGTTGACGGGCAGACCAACGGGGTCCTCGATGCCTAGATAATTCGTGCAGTAGGAGATGCACTCTTCGGTCAGAAAGCCTCTGGCTATGCTTCCCTTTGGACGTGACATGTTGCGAATGTATCCTTTGATGACACCATTCATCCTTTCGAAGGGCATCATGCTGTGCAGGAACGTCAGTCCGAGTTGGATGATATCCTCCATGATATAGACCAGCAGATGCACCATAACGTCAAAGAATGCGGGCGGGAAGTACATCTCAAGCTCGCATAGTATCACCACGATCTCTTCCTGTAGCCTTCTGAGTTGCCTCACGCCAACCAACTTCTAGGAGTTGACGTCGAAAAACTTGCATAGGCCAAATAGCGTTTCACGGACGTGCGCGTCCATGATCCCATGGATTGCAACTGGAAGTATCTGCGTCATCAGCACGTGACAGTCGTGAGACTTCATCCCGCTGAACTTCTGCTTCGCTGGGTCTAGGTATCTGCTTATCTTCCCCGTGTAACCGTAAGGAAGTTTTACTCCTGCGAGGCAGGTGAAAAACTGCTCGATCTCCTCCTGACTTGGAGTGAAGCACGCGAGAGGGTAGTCATTTCCGGTCTTCTTGGCCTTTTTGCCTTTGCGACAACTTTCCGTGTCCTGCTTCACCTCATCATCATCATAATTAGCGTGAAGCTCCTCCCTGATGCCCATTGATTTCAATTCTGCCCTTTCTTTCGGCCCATCTTTGGTCCTCTCTGGCATGTTGAGCAGGGTACCAAGCAGACTCTCTCACACGTTCTTCGTGATATGCATGACATCAAGGCTGTGAGGCACACGGTGGATCTTCCAGTACGGCAAGTCCCAAAAAACATACCTCGTTTTCCATACCTTCAGCAGCAGCTCTGGCGCCTTTCGCTTCTTTCCCGGCTCTGGCGCCTTTTGCTTCTTTCCCGGCAGTTGGCAATCTTTCCAATTTTTCAACAGCTCGTCTATTTCCTCGCCGCTCCTCGTACGCGGGCGTCTTCGGGGTTCGGTTTCACCATCGGACGGATCCTTGCGTTTCCTCCACCAGTCATCATCGCGAAGCCACCTTCGATGTCCCATGAACACGGTTTTCGAAGACCCGGGATCTCTATCTAGCAGGCAATACATTGTGTCATCCATGCACGTGACGCATCCAGAAAATCTGTGGACCACCTGCCCCGCGAGATATCTGTAACCGAGATAGTCGTGCACCGTCGTGAGCAGTGCGGCTCTCATAGGGAAATATTCTTTCTCTGCGGTGTCCCACATATTGGCTGGCGTTTTCCACAGCGTGTCTAGCTCCTTACTACTACAAAAAGGGCTATAGATGGAATGGCCACTAATGGCGCACCTGTGATGTGGTGCGCCATTGCTATATTCTAATGGCGCACCAGGTGTGTGGTGCGCCATTAGTAGTTTTGAAAAAAAAACATAAAAAAAATTGTTACTAATGGCGCACCATTGTATAGTGTGCCATTACTAATTGACATAGTAATGGCGCACCACATCCGTCGTGCGCCATTAGTATTTTTGAAAAAAAAATAAAAAAAAATTGTTACTAATGGCGCACCATGACTCGGTGCGCCATTACTAGTTTTAACTAGTAATGGCGCACTGTCCATTGGTGCGCCATTTTTTTTTCAAAACTAGTAATGGCGCACCACCCCAGGTGCGCCATTACTAACTTGCCCCAACACCGAATGCACCCCCCCTGTGGATCGCCTTTTCAGTTTTAAAAAAAATAAAAGAAAATGATGGAAATGTTAAAAAATAAAAGAAAATAAGTTTCCCATGTGATATGTGCTCTAGTTGTTGGGAAAATTTACAAATATGAATTTCGACTTTATTTGCAAAATCTCTCTGGAAATTTGTAAAATGGGCATAACTTTTGCATACGAACTCGGATGAAAAAGTTTTTTATATGAAAAATCATCTACTCGAAAAGTTACATCCAAATTTAACCGGGGAACCCCGTTAAACGTTTCCAAAATCCCCAAAAACCTAACAGAAAAAAGTTACGGGGCTTTCAAGATCTAGAGGCAAAAAAATTCAAAAAATTTCAAACTTACTAGTGGCGCACCGTAGATGTGGTGCACCACTAGTAACAGAAAAATAAATTGGTTTTGCTTTTTTTTCAAAAAATGATACGTAATATGACCGGGAAGTTTGAAATATTTTTCAAAATTTCATCATAGTCATGAACATGAACAATGTCCTAGACATCAACAAGGTATAACAGGATTGATATGCTAGATATATCAACAAGTGCCTGTGAAGTGAGCTGTTGCTGGGTTGGATAGAACTCTGAAGTTAAGCGTGCTTGGGTTGGAGTGGTGTGAGGATGGGTGACCTTTCGGGAAGTTTGACCACGAAGTGCGATTTGACCCGAGATTAAGCCATAGTGAACTAATATTAAGAACAAATGAAAAAAAATTGAATTTTTTTTGAAAAAATATTGTTACTAATGGCGCACTTCTATGTGGTGCGCCATTAGTATACCAGATACTAATGGCGCACCGTGGGCTATTCTAATGGCGCACCCACCATAGGTGCGTCATTAGAAAAAAAATCTAATGGCGTGGTGCTAGTGGCGCACCTGTAGTGCGCCACTAGTAGCGAAAACAGGTGCGCCACTAGCAGGCCTTTTTCTAGTAGTGCCTCTTTCAGCAGCCCCACATACAGATTGATGTCGTTCCCTGGTTGTTTCGGCCCTTCAATTAGCATACTTATGTGAATGTACTTCCTCTTCATGCACAACGAGAGGGAAGGTTGTACATCCACAAAAACACATGCCAGGTGCTATGTGTGCTTCTCTGGCTACCAAACGGATTGACTCCATCGGTGCTCACGCCCAGCATGATGTTCCTTGGATCCTTCCCAAATTCTGGGTGTTCGAAGTTCAACGCTTGCCACTGGCTCGCATCCTTTGGGTGACTCAGCATCTTGTCTTTTTTATTTATCTCCGGATCATTTGCATCATCTTCTCGCTTCTTCTCCTCCCTATCCGTGTGCCAACGCAGGAGCTTTGCTACCTTAGGGTCCGTGAAATACTGCTGTAGACGAGGAGTGATCAGAAAGTACCACACCACTTTTTGAGGAGATTTCTTCCTCTTTTTGTATCGAGTGACGCCGCACACCGGACATATGGTAGACTCCGCGTGCTCGTCCCGATAAATAATGCAATTGTTCATGCACACATGGTATTTCACGTGCGGTAAATCCAGAGGACACACGATTTTCTTTGCCTCCTCGAAACTGGTCGGGCACTTGTTAGTTTAGGTTCACGCTAATGCGAGAGAGGATACAAACTCATGTACTCAAAGTTATAGCTCTTCTCGCGTATATCATTGTTTAGATGGATGACGATGTATTTGCAAGTAATCGAGACTTGTATCGCTATTCTCGAGATTGATGACGAGAGACCACTTTGTGTTGAATGATGATTATGATGATGACATGATTTGATGAGACTAGTTGTATGTACATGCTATGATTACATTCGTATGTGTATGATATGCTAAAGATTATTGTATAAAGCCTATTCAAAGACAAAACAAATATGCAGGAAAAAAACTAATAAAACTAGTAGTAGCGAGGGGGAGAAATTTAGCAGTAGCGCCGCCTTACCAGTAGCGCTTTCCTGTAAACAGCGCTGCAGATAATATCAGTAGCGCCCTTTCCTAAAGCGCGCTACAGCTATTCATGTATAGCAGTAGCGTGGGACAACAGGCGCTACTGCTATACGTTAGCTGTAGCGCCTTATTAGTAGCGCCGGCACCCACGCTATTGAGAGGCCCAAAACCCGCGCTGCTGCTAGGCATTTCCCTAGTAGTGGTATGTCCTTGCCAAGTCTCTGCTTTCCAATGGATGCACAACGTGATGGTCTTTTTCCCTCCGCTCAAATCGATCTGTTTGTGCCTCTGCCTCTGTGTCGCATAGGAGAGGCCGCTGCCTGCAGGGACTCGATCCCTATCTTTTTTGTCCAAAACAAATCTTCCATGAAGTATCAATCAGATCTGCCCCACAGTCTTCCACGCAGCACCTAGGCGTCACCTTCCACGCCCGGTCCACGAACAGAACACGTGCACTAGCTAGCCCCATAGGCCAGTTTACACCGCCCGGGCCGCTTCCGCTTCAGAGCCACGCGCGCCCGCACTACCCGGATGTCGCCTGCATCTGCTGCGAACTCAGAATCGGATCTTCACAACTCGTGAGATTGCCTTCGCCTGACGTATTGTATAATCGATCTCAAACGCGCAAACGATACCGATCAACACATTAAACCTTCCTCTAGATCAATTCCAGGGCCACTTCGAACCTTGCTCTGATACCACTTGTTAGAATAAATCCGAGGCATATTGTCGATCATCCAAGGACCAAGCAATCACATGAGCACGACACCGAGATTTGTTAATGAGGTTCACCGATATGGCTACATCCCCGGGGCACGACTACGGGCGCTCCTCCCCGTGACACCGTCATAATACCGCACACGGCCACCTGGGCGCCGGCACACGCCGCCAGCTCCCCCTTGCGCGCCTGTGCTATTATGTTGGCATAGCTTACATCGTGTGTGTACCACCGCTATATATGAGAGGCCTAGGATACAAGTGTCTTACTAGGACACGACAACATATCCTATCTAAACACAATATTACTCAGATTCCAACTGTAACCTACCTTGTAAACAATATTCGACACAACTCTAACACAAGGCAGCTTTGCTAGCAGCCGGTCAAGTACTCAACAAACTAGACACGTGAAATCCTATCCTGGAATTTTGGAACAGCAACCTATAGACCCGAAACCTAGCCACCACCTCTGTGTTGTCCTAGAAGGACTCGGACGACAAACCATAGGCCCCACTCCCCCAAGCCGCCAATAATAGTAACAACTAGCGAAAAATTAAGAAGCTTATTCCATTAGTAAGATTCCTTACCGATTTTCCTAAGCCCACATAATGATCACACATCATACGACGAAGTACTAGATCTTTGTATGATAGAAAAAATGATCAATCAAATATGGCTCAGTAAGAAAGTGGTTATCATCTCATTTGTATAACATGTTGGAATTCTCTCCTCAATTTTAGCCCCACAGTTCCATTTATCTTGCGAGACATGGTGCATATGTCAGCCGACGGGTGGCCCCTTTGCACCCTTAGCTATGGAGGGTTTGCAATATTGTAGAATGTCTCACCGGCGGCTTGCCACTATGGTTAGTACATGTGGTTGCGGGGCCAGGGCCAAAAATGCAATTGCTTGGTAGAGAGCAAGGAAGTGTTGGATGATGATGAGGGCAAGGAGGTGTGTGTGTTGCCGCTGCCCTCGGGGTGGTGGGTAGCGATGACGACTCTGTCGACGCCATCCAGCTTGCATGACAGCCTACACCTGGTCAGGGATCTGGCTCACCCAGTTCTAGACCATATCATCGCCATCCAC
Source organism: Triticum aestivum (assembly GCF_018294505.1). Taxonomy (NCBI): domain Eukaryota; kingdom Viridiplantae; phylum Streptophyta; class Magnoliopsida; order Poales; family Poaceae; genus Triticum; species Triticum aestivum. Next base: position 83,201,192 of record NC_057810.1, read on the forward strand.
ATACACCGCCATGCTACCGGCAAGCGGCTCCGTCTACCCCATGGCTGCCACATTCAGTCATTTAGGCATAACCCATACTCTAATGGTGTGAGGGAGGTAGAAGGTGGAGAGATAGAGGGAATAGGAAGTGGACCCTCTACTACCAGGTCTCGATGGGGGGCTTCTCCATGCTGAGATCTGGCAAGCGGGATCATCCAGATCCCGGCAAGGACGGCGGCGACCCATGCACGAGAGATGGAGGTCTTCGATCAGATCTGGGTGAAAACCTGCTATTGGCTATTGCCAAGAACGGCGATGGCGACGTTGTCTGCGTCGTTCCCTTCCTGAAGGCATCGCCGTGGAGATGTTCAAGGCCACTCTCTACTACCTCCAGGGAAAACCCTAGATCAGTAGATCGAATGACGGCGACTCTCTGGTGTCGTTTCCCCCTGGGGGCGTCATTTTTGGAGGAGCACACGGACTCGAGGGACTTTGGTGGGCGGTGCTTCATCTGACACATTGATGGTGGCGGATCTCGACGGCATGATGCTGTGGAGACTCGGTGCCTGATGCACAGAGATGGACTCGTGCAGGAGGAGGATGTTGTCTGGCGTCATGGGGGCGTCGATGGCTGAGTGGTCAGACAAGGTAGAAGCCTCAATATGATCTAAAGATGGACCTGTGGAAGATGGCGGCGACGACACACGAGTGCGTCTGACCGGATTGTGCCCCAGACACGGTATGTGGCTCGGCTGGGGCTTTCGAATATGTTTCGGCTTTCGGCTTTTGATGTTAGGCTTAGGTGAGTGGTTTGGGTAGTGGCCCAGCTAGCACCCCTTCATCATTTTGGATAGGAGTAGCGGCATGTGTTGCCAAGACGGTGGATTCAGGCACATCGTTGTAATACTTTGTAAGGTCCTCGAGAATAATCAATAAAGTGGCCGTATGCATTTCCCAGATGCAGAGGCCGAGGGTCATCCTCCTTTTCTAAAAAAAAGACTAAATGTTCCCTTCCTAACGTCTACAATTCTTAGGCTGGCCTCTCTTTCTTTTCCCCCTTTTCTTGATTGATTTTGCCGACAGTTGGTGTACGAGATGTTGAACCTTCAATGATTCTCAACACTGAATTATGGAGATACCACACTCTTTGTGTGACATCCCCTTTTTTTCTTGCATTGCATTTGCCGACAATTCTTGTATGAGAAAAAGGTGTTGAATGACTCATGAAGAATGGGATGGATGTGCTCGATCAGATGGTGGTGATATATAAATTGTTGGTCGAGCAGGGAGTAGTTTCTGAAAACATTTATATCAAATCAATTTCACATGATATTTTTGTACATAAGATCATCATACTCCCTCCGTTTTTATTTAGTTCGCATATTAGCTTTGGTCAAAGTTAAGCTATGCAAACTTTGACCAAGTTTATAAACAAAAATATTAAGATATACAATAACAAATCAACAACATTAGATTCATTATTGAATGTACTTTCACATCGTATAGATTTATTATGATAAATGTCTATATTGTTTTCTATAAACTTGATTAAACTTTACGAAGTTTGACTTCAGTCAACTCTAATATGCAGAGTAAATAAAAGC
>NC_057810.1:83202888-83209042 GCF_018294505.1 Triticum aestivum
AGAGAGAGAGAGAGAGAGAGAGAGAGAGAGAGAGAGAGGTGGTTGATTGGCTAGTATGAATTTGGTTTTACTCTCTATCCATCAAAGATCAATGATGAACTAGAGTGTGACACGCACTTTGCCACGTCGTTCTTTGGTCGTGAGTTAAGTCTCATATGGTTATTTTGTACATGGTTTATTACGCTCGGCTGACTCTGTGTGAGTAATTCTCAGTTAATTATCTTACCATAACAGTGTTGATCATAGGTAAAATTATTAGTTCAATGGATGATTCGTATATGCTACCATGGAGTGAAAAGCGTTGACGAATCAAGTTAGATGAGCAATCTGTCAATGCCCTCTTGCAGGCAATGTAAAAGTCAGAGCCTTCAAATTTTGGTATATATCCAGATATTTAATTTGGCTCTAGGGAGCATTTGCTCCTATTCACCAAAAAATAATTTTGTGAATGTACACAAATGTGAAAAAATTAGTCATGCACATGTCTAAATGTTATCTGCAAATGTTTGACTAGAATGCCCAAGCATTTCATTCTGTGTAGAAAAAAAACAAGTTGCACGACAATTTTTTGGCATTTCTCGACTAGTTAACTTATTAATCTAGGTCCCAGTGACAATTCCTATTTATTTTTTTGCTTGTTTTTGGTTTTCTAGAAAATTCATATCTAGAATAGTCCAAATACGATGTCAATTTTTTATGATTTTTTTTGGACAATGAAGGACCCTAGAAGCTTCAGGATAGGTCAAGCGGACCCATGAGGCAGCCGCATGGCTGCGTGGCGCGGCCAGGAGAGTGGCCACACCACCTGCCCATGTGGGGCCCCTGGGCCTCCATTTGACCTAATTCCTCCGCCTATAAATCCTATAATTTCCGAAATCCTTGGAAGCGAACCCAAAAGAATTTTATCGCTGCTGCAAGCCTCTATTCCGAAGCGATCCCACCTAGAGCAATGTTCCGGTGCTCTGCCGAAGGGGAAGCCACCACGTGAGGCCTCTTCAATTTTAGGACCTGTGGGGTCCATAGTAATAGCTAGATGGCTTATTCTCTCTCTCATTTTGATCTTCAATACAATGATCTCATCTGAGATCAACCTGATGTAATTCTTGTGGTGTGTTTGTTGGGATTCAATGCTTTGTGGATTTGTGATTAGATTGTTCGGTGAATATAATTTAATCTTTTGAAGTATCTTTGTTGTATGATTGAGTAGCTATGTATTCTTTTCGAGTAATTTGTCTTCTTTGGCCAAGATAGTTGGGCAAGTCTTAAGAGGGAGAAGGTACTTGATGTATTGTTGCTATGGAGATTGATCTTATTGCTAGGTTTCTTTCTATCTACATCGTGTATCTTGCTTATTGTGTTACTCCGTTTCTTGCAAACTTAATACCTTGAGATGCATACTGGATAGTGGTTTTGTGGTGGAGTAATAGTAGTAGATGCAGTTAGATTACGGTCTATTGGTCACGGAAGTGATGCCTATACAAGATTATGCCATAAATGATCATAGTTATGAATGTTGCTTATCTGTCAGTTGTCCAACAATTATTTATTTACCATGCCACTACCTTCTTTTGAGAAAGAAGTCACTACTGAACTTATGGCCCCCAGGTCCATTCTTAATTAATATTTGTGTTGCTCTATTGCTCTTTTATTATTTTTCTGTTTTTCCATATCACTAACTATCACTATTTGCTTTTAACCTTGCAACTAGCAAGACGAGGGGATTGGCAACCTCCTTGCCAAGTTGGGTTCAGGCATTTATTTTGTTTGTGTGCAAGCATTGTTTATCTTGCTAGCTTGTAGACACCCACTAGTTTGATTAAACCTTGGTTCTTAATTGATGGAAATACTTTCTGCAGTTGTGCTAAATCACCCTTCCTCTTCAAGGAAAGCCAACAACTCCTGCGGGAGTAGCAAACATCATTGTCACTAGTTCATCTAATGAGGCTATTACAGGATTGTCGAAAGACTTAAATCCAGAGTTTGCTCTCACAGATTTGGAAGACTTACATTTCTTCCTAGGCATTGTGGTGAAGAAACATGAAGATGACCTTCATCTCTCTCATGAAAAATATGCTACTGATCTGGTAAAAAGAGTTGGGTTGCAAGGCTATAAAACCATCATCAACTCCATTATTCAGTACAGAAAAATTATCTCTAGCAGAAGAACAACTCTTCAACCAAGAGGATAGCACCAAATACACAAGACTAGTAGGTGCACTCTAGTACTTGACTCTTATAAGACATGTTATTTCTTTTTCTCTTAACAAAGGGTGTTAGATTCTTCATGTACCCACTACAGTTCATTGGACTGTTGCAAAACAAATAGTAAGATATGTGAAAAATACTATGAATGCTGAAAAATACTATGAATGCTGTTCTTACTTTCAACAAGTTATCATCTACCCTTGTCAGTGCCTTCTCTGATTCATATGGACAGGGTGTCTAGATGACAGATGCTCTACCGATGGGTTTGCAGTATTATTTAGAACCAATTTGATATCATGGTGTGCAAAGAAACATGCAACTACGTCAAGATCAAGTAGAGAGGCAGAATACAAGGCTTTGACAAATGCAACAATAGAGATTATATGGGTTCAGTCCAAGCTGAAAAGAGCTTAGTGTGAGAATTACTCAAGCCCATGTTTATGGTGTGACAACCTTGGTGCTACTTATCTATCCTGCCTTTCATGCAAGAACAAAACATATTGAGATAGACTTCCATTTTCAGAGAAACTGTTGCTCAAAGGAAATTGGAAATTCGTTTTATCCATTCCACAGATCAAGTTGTAGATGGCTTCACAAAAGCATTACCCACAAGAAGCTTTGAAGAATTCAAGTGTAATATAAACTTGAGAAATTTGTGATTAAGGGGAGGTTAAACATCATGATTCAGTTCTTGTATGTGACAGGAGATCTTCTCTACCTTGGACTACATGACTTGAGGCTCATAGATAGAAAGGTAGTTAGGCGGAATATGTATCTCTATGTAAACTAAATATCTCTCTCCCTAATCTATCTCTTATCTTCCAAGTTTGTAATCCCAACTGTACGCATACCCATTGATAAGCTCCTGCTATATTAACATGCACTCGTCGTCCTCGACAGGGTGTGATGCTTACCGCAGTTTCCACAACAACCTGGCGAGGTAATTCCCCACTGGGTAGGGCCACGACGACATAAGGATCAATTAAAGGCCCATGCCCATATACAATAAGGACCGGATCAAGTTTAAGAACGGGCGCAGGCCATTAGTCCGAGTGAGCACCAATCGGGGAACAAATATGAGTCGGTTTGCCTGCGAGTGTTCCTTTCCAAATGTCTCCTACTCTCAAACTAATAATTGGTGGTGAAGGTGTTGAATTGTAATGACTATGAAGAATGAAGGCAGCACACTTGATCGGTGGTCGTATATATGTTCCTTACTTTTTTTCTTCTGATGGTCGGTGTAATAGAAAAGATGTTGAAAATGACCGCTCATGCATGTAGTGAATGCACTAGATCGCCAGTGGTATATGAATGATTAGTTGTGAAAGGTGCAGTAGCTGAAACCTTTTATCTTCTATCAACGCCACACTCATTCACACACACAACAACATTATACATGAGTGCCTTTATGCTGTGAACCTATGACAGTTCGTCCTCACATGTCACATTCTTACAAACACAAGCTGTGAAATAAAAGAGAACATAACTACCCATATATAAAAGCTGACACAGAAAAGGAAAATCAACCTATGTGAAAGGCTGCAAATGTATCAGAGCAAAGAGCTCTTGAATTCAAAATCCGACAGAAGCAACTTAAAATAAAAAACTGCAGCCCACTTTCTTGAGTTCTGGTCCTAATTTATGTTTGAGAGAGACACACCTGAGGGAAGTGTTTCGTTCGAATTTTCTCCATCAGATTGAGATTTTGAGCAAAACCAGCTGGCGTATATAATTCCACATTGCCAATCCTAGCCATTTTTTCATAGATAAGTGGAACAATTGTTTTAAAAATTCATTTCGCCGTGAAATATATTGGTTCCAAAACAACTTGCTAGAAGCAAATTCTAGTGTTGTTAGAAGCAAAATATCGTTGTATGAAAGCATTGCATGAAAATAAATCATGAGTTATTTGATAGTTAATTAGTTAAAAATATCTATTGGATAACGAATTAGTTTTCTCAAATAAAAAAGGATAACCAAATAGTTAAATTTTATGATTTACATGGTTTTTTCCCTTAAAAAAATACTTCATGCAAGTTTATGGAGGATATGTTTTCATGTCATATACTTGACTTCTCTTGGCACTTGGCGGTGCTTTGGCCCTTGATCATGACAACAGATCAAGCAGGTATCTCTTGCTACTAAACGGGGGTGCTTGCTTATGTCTCTTAAACATATATAAACTTCCATTGATATGTCATTGTCATCGCATGTAAGCAGCCTTTGTATCAAAACTGCAATCTGTTTTCTTCCAACATTAATACAAGCAGATTCATGAAGGTGTGTCTATGAACATGGGTAGTATGTGTGTGTCTCCTCAGTTTAAGATTCAAGTTTTCTTCTTCTTTCAGGTGCACCATTAGAGGCTAACTAGTGACGGCAAGACACAAAGCGCACCCCATTTTATTCCAGAAAAGTGAAGACCTTTGTAGGAATTGGCTACATGACACTCAACTTGAAATTATGGGCTTTTGATTTGCTACAAATATTGTACTGAGTAGTGAGGCACCATGCTCCATTGGGCACGGGTCAAATGTCGATATTGCGCTCGATGCTCACATGACATATAAGAGCCCACACCGCCGCTGGACATCAACAGAATGTTGCAACACATTTCTTTTCTTCATTGATTCCCAATAAGAACCCGATGGAGGCAGCACGGTATTTTCTCAGGCCTTCATACCATAAAGTGCCAGCCTTTTATTCCAAACAAAGTGTTTCGTTTCCAACGTCTCCTAATCTCAAGTTATAACACCACTACTAGGAAAAGGCATGCTAGTAGCGCACCAGTTTTGCCTACTAATAGCGCACTACTGGTGCGCCACTAGCACCACGCCATTAGAATTAAATACTAACGGCGCACCACTGGTTCGCCATTAGTATCCGGTGTACTAATGGCGCACCACGTAGTGCGCCATTAGTATAGCCCACAATGCGTCATTAGTATATGCCTCCCAGGGGGCCATATTGTCACGGCCAATATGCGACCCTATTCAAAAGGAACTCGAAGGTCCCACCAAGGATAGACCCGCATATTGAAACGCTTTTGCAAGGTGGATATCATTACATCAACATTACATAATAGATAGGGATACATACAAGAGGCATACAATGCCACACAAATACAACATCATATCATACATGAGAACAACATCCGACTACGGATGAAACACAAACAGAAACTCAAACGACAACCACCCTGCTAGCCCAGGCTGCCGACCTGGAACATATCCCCTGATCGAAGAAGCAGCAGAAGAAGAACTCCAAAACAAGCAAACATCGCTCTCGCGTCATGATCATCACATAACATGTACCTGCAACTGTTGTTGTAGTAATCTGTGAGCCACGAGGACTCAGCAATCACATTTCCATGGGTATCAAGACTAGCAAAGCTAAATGGGAAAGGAAAGGGTAAAGTGGTAAGGTTGCAATAGCGACTAAGCATATATGGTGGCTAACCAACGCAAATAAGAGCAAGAAGAGAGCAAGCGGAACGGTCGTCAACTAGCAATGATCAAGAGGTGATCCTGAACTCCTGCTTACGTCAAACATAACCCAAAACCGTGTTCACTTCCCGGACTCCGCCAAGAAGAGACGATCACGGCTACACACGCGGTTGATGCGTTTTAATTCGGATCTGGTGTCAAGTTGTCTACAACCGGACATTAACAAATTCCCATCTGCCACATAACCGTGGGCACGGCTTTTGAAAGTTTAAACCCTGCAGGGGTGTCCCAACTTAGCCCATGATAAGCTCTCGCGATCAACGAAGGATATACCTTCTCCCAGGAAGACCCGATCAGTCTTGGAATCCCGGTTTACAAGACATTTCGACAATGGTAAAACAAGACCAGCAAAGCCGCCCGATGTGCCGACAAATCCCGATAGGAGCTGCACAAATCTCGTTCTCAGGGCACACCGGATAGGTTAGCCTACGAGTAAAACCAAC
>NC_057810.1:83209383-83233984 GCF_018294505.1 Triticum aestivum
GTGGTGAGGCAAATGGTAAAACCAAGGTTGGGCCTTGCTGGAGGAGTTTTATTCAAAGCAAACTGTCAAGGGGGTCCCATAAATCACCCAACCACGTAAGGAACGCAAAATCCGGGAACATAACACCGGTATGACGGAAACTAGGGCGGCAAGAGTGGAACAAAACACCAGGCATAAGGCCGAGTCTTCCACCCTTTACCAAGTATATAGATGCATTAATTAAATAAGAGATATTGTGATATCCCAACATAATACTGTCCACCATGGAGCAATCTTCAACTTCACCTGCAACTAACAACGCTATAAGAGGGGCTGAGCAAAGCGGTAACATAGACAAGCAACGGTTTGCTAGGAAGGGTGAAAAGGTTAGAGGCTGACATGGCAAATTGGGAGCCTTGAGGAACAAGAGATAGGTAGCACAGCAAAGCGATAGAACGAAGCAACTAGCATAGCAATGATAGTAGTGAGGTCCAGGGTAGCGGTCATCTTGCCTGAAATCCCGCTAGGAAGAAGAACGAGTCCATGAAGAAGACGAACAGACGTAGTCGAACGAATCCTCACAACTCCGGAACAAAACCGAATCTAACGAGAGAAGCAAACCGGAAAGGAGGAAACAACATGGTAAGCACACAAGCATAAACATGTCATGATGCACAAACAAGTATGATGCATGTCTGGTTTAAATGCATGGCGAAGCATGGCAATGTGCAACAAACAATACTACTAGTTAAGTGGAGCTCAATATGCAACGAGTTGCATATTGACGAAACACCACATTCGAGTTATTTAGTTCGCTCTCGTTTAGGTACACAATAATATTAAATGTTGTTAAACATGGAAAAAGGTGCAACATAATTGAGCTAACTATTTAGGCAAGTTTAAGTGAGGCCGGAAACAAGAAACAATAATCCCAGTAAATCCCCACATGTTATTTACCAATTTAACGCAAACAACAATTTTAAACATTTTAAATGTTGTTATCATGATGTGGATGACATATTCACGTTTTATGCACTTTTTATGAAAATGATGACATGAGCATGTTATGAAGCATTTGGTCACCATGGCGGAACAAAAAGGGTGCCACGGTAGTGAAACGGAAATGGTGCCACGCAACATATCGGTTCCGATAGCTCATGGAGATACCGGTGCAAAAAGGAAGCGTGCGGATGTGCGAAACATGCTAGAGATGGTGGAGGGCTCCCGACTACCGGGTTCCCACGGGTTAGTGGCATGGAAACGAGTGACAACTTGGACATGGTGCAAACACGAGCATCTCATACAACATGCATTCGTCCACGGGTCATCGTCTCGGCGGTTATACCTTTGAAGTAGTTGTTCATGTGGCGACGGTAGTGGAAGTAGTGGTACACGGCGACGGTAGTTGTACACGTATTGGAGAGGAACTTGCGCATCCAAGTCCTTCGGGGTTCCTTGTTGTACTTGCGTTTCGGTGCGGTACTTAGCGATTCCAGGATGTAGAGGTACACTTGTCGTAGCCGTGTAGTCGTTCAGCAGGGTCCGAGGCAAGGCTTGAGCGGTGAGATGCCATGGGCGTGCAACAGAGCAAAGGGGGCGCCGGGGCTCATGGGCAGCATGGACGGGCAGAGGCGCGGGGCGGAGGTGGAGGCCCGGCGAGGTCGGGGACGAGACTGGACGCCGATGCGGATCTCAAGGACTTCGTTGGACCTGGAGGTTGAGGCGACCGGTGGCGGAGCTTGGGGTGGCGGCGTCATGGAGGTTCGGGCACGGGGAGGAGGCTAGGGCCGTGGAGGTTGGGGACGACTAGATCTGAACGGCGTCGGCGGCTGGCGATGCAGAGGACGCGTCCTGGCGCTTGAAGGAGGCCGAGCCGGCGGCGGATCCGGCCAGGAAGAGGCGCCGGCGGCAGGAGGGAGCCAGGCATAGAGGCAAGAAGACGTGGCGGCGGCCATGGACTCGACGAGGGGGTCGGCCGCGAGGCTCTGCTCCTCTTTGTTTCTCTGTGGGAGGCAGCGCGAGGGAGGAGATGAGAGGGAGATGGGAATCGGGCGATGGGTGTGCGTGGGTGGTAGCAGAGGGGAACGAGGAGAGGAAGATGGCGGTGTGAGGGAGGAGATCAGGAGAGATCGAGAGGACGAGGGTTGGGGTCGCTAGGGTTAATAGCGGGGGGCGACTGGGCCTATGGGCCGGCTTAGTTGGTCGGGCCTAAGAGGCCGGCTGGGCTGGCTCTCTTCTCTCTCCCTCTAATTTTCTAGAAGAAAAGAAATAGAGAGAGGAAAAGAAAGAGAGGGTTAGGGAAAGATTTTGCGCATGGCGATTATTTTCCCGAACTCGCAAAAATGAGCTCGATCCAGGAAAATAAAAAGAGGCATGATTGAAGGATTTAAATCCAAAACCATTGAATTTACTTCGAATGGTATGGACTAGGATAACATTTTGGAAGAGTCCAAAAATGTTAAGAATTTAGGAGGAGCCTCGATAAAATAGGTAAGAATTGTTGGCAAAGTTTGGGGACCACACTTGAAGTAGAAAGGGCATGGGAATTTTGCAAGTGCGTTACGGTTAATTCCAAACTAATGGAATATTTATAATAGCTCCATAAATATTAGGAATATATGTTATAAAGAGAAATCACCATGTGAATTCCCTCGATTTAAATAGATCAAAAGATCTATGCAATTTATTTAGTTGAGGATTTAAAAATTAAATGACATGCTGGCATGATGACATGATGTAATGCAAGAGATGACATGATGAAATGCAACAAACAAAAAATAAATCACACGGCAAAAATCGGAATAGCTGGAAGTCTTCTGGAGCGTCGGTCTCGGGGCATTACAACACTCCACCACTACAAGAGGATCTCGTCCCGAGATCTAGGATGGCACCGGAGGGAAAAGGAAGAGGAAGATAAGAGGTAAACTAATTTGCTTCTTTGACGAACGAGTGAAACCACGAACCTTGAGATGTTGAGCAATTTAAAAGAAAGAGTACAATAGAGATGAACGAGATTGCAAACAATCCGTTAGAAAAGAGGAATAAGGAGTATTACGAGAACTTGAAGGTTGAAAGACATGGAAATAAGAGCTTCACGAACGAAAAGAATATGACCACCTCGGTATAATGAGATAGCCAAGGAACAAGAATGATAGAATTTAGACAGCACTCCGGTAGAAAAGAGAAGAAAACTTGATGAGATGAAAAGATATTGAAGAGATGATACAACACTCTGGTTAAATGGATAAGCACGAAAAGAACACGATCCTCACAATTCGAGATGATGAGTGAAGAGAGCAACATCACCATGCCTTCGGAAGAAAGAATAGAAGATAGATCATTGGAATAAAAGAATGGAGAAGAAAATGCCAACTTCTGCCACAAATGATCTTGGAAAGCACCCTTCCAAGAAGGTTATAACGGAGTTGTTGGAAAACCCACAAGGAAAAGAATAAGCTTGTAGTGGGCTTATGGAAAACATCTCAAAATGATAAGGTGACAATCGGCCACTAATGGAAACAATTGATTTCACTGAGAGCACCAAAGAGATGAAAAACTTCTTCACCGAGATGAGAAGGAGAAAATTGGATCATTGATAAGCACCACAATAGCAACATTCCTTAGGTAAGGCTTTAGGTGAAATCTATACCCAGATAACTCCAGAGAAGAGATTGATGGATTTAAAATAGCTCCTTCTTGACAACATGTGAATCATGAAACATGAAGGAAATTGTCAAGAATGATATAACACCATCTCAAAAGATAAGGTAGAAAGAATTGCACTTCGGATGCAAGATGAAGAATGCTTGAACTCCTCAAAACAAAACATGTGTTGGGCACCATGTTTATTTTAGAGTATAGCTTGGCTGATCTTAACTCCAAGAAAAATCTTGAAGAACAATTGAAGAATGAAAAGAATCCTTAACGAACCACAATGTAGAACCTCTTGGGAGATCTCCGGAAATGAAAATGATTATGAAGAAGAATTGGAGGTTGAAGAGAACCAAAATTGAAGCCTTGCAATGATTTAGATGGAGCTATGAAATGAGTAAACTTTGAACTCCGGACAAGAAAGATGAATAACTTGGAACCGAGAATTACTTCCTGATGAAAAAAACTCCGGAAGAAGGAATTAATCACTTGGATGAAACAAGTATAAGAATTATGTCATGCCTATCCTTCATCAAATTAAATTGATGACAAACAACGGATTTGGCATACTACTTATTCTCATTGAAAAATGATTACCGATATAGATATAGTGCAAACTTGAGGAAGGTATTGATGGAACCATGGTGGGATTTGGAAACAACGAAAGAACTGATATGACAACAAAGGAAGTGAAATCTTGAACGAACCACCGTAAAAATTGGAAAAGAGAGTAGCAAGGGCACAATTCACCGAAAAGAATTTGAAAACGACTGATACCAACTTGTCAGGCCCAATATGCGACCCTATCCAAAAGGAACTCGAAGGTCCCACCAAGGATAGACCCGCATATTGAAACGCTTTTGCAAGGTGGATATCATTACATCAACATTACATCATAGATAGGGATACATACAAGAGGCATACAATGACACACAAATACAACATCATATCATACATGAGAACAACATCCGACTACGGATGAAACACAAACAGAAACTCAAACGACAACCACCCTGCTAGCCCAGGCTGCCGACCCGGAACCTATCCCCTGATCGAAGAAGCAGCAGAAGAAGAACTCTAAAACAAGCAAACATCGCTCTCGCGTCATGATCATCGCATAACCTGTACCTGCAACTGTTGTTGTAGTAATCTGTGAGCCACGAGGACTCAGCAATCCCATTACCATGGGTATCAAGACTAGCAAAGGTAAATGGGAAAGGAAAGGGTAAAGTGGTGAGGTTGCAGCAGCGACTAAGCATATATGGTGACTAACCAACACAAATAAGAGCGAGAAGAGAGCAAGCGGAACGGTCATCAACTAGCAATGATCAAGAGGTGATCCTGAACTCCTGCTTACGTCAAACATAACCCGAAACCGTGTTCACTTCCCGGACTCCGCCGAGAAGAGACCATCACGGCTACACACGCGGTTGATGCGTTTTAATTCGAATCTGGTGTCAAGTTGTCTACAACCGGACATTAACAAATTCCCAACTGCCACATAACCGCGCGCACGGCTTTCGAAAGTTTAAACCCTGCAGGGGTGTCCCAACTTAGCCCATGATAAGCTCTCGCGATCAACGAAGGATATACCTTCTCCCAGGAAGACCCGATCAGTCTCGGAATCCCGGTTTACAAGACATTTCGACAATGGTAAAACAAGACCAGCAAAGCCGCCCGATGTGCCGACAAATCCCGATAGGAGCTGCACATATCTCGTTCTTAGGGCACACCGAATAGGTCAGCCTACGAGTAAAACCAACCCTCGAGTTGCCCCGAGGTGGCCCCGCAGTCTGCCCATTTCGAACCAACACTCGAAGGAGCACTGGCCGCGGGGAGGGGTTAAATAAAGATGACCCTCGGGCTCCGGAAACCCAAGGGAAAAAGGGCTAGGTGAGGCAACTGGTAAAACCAAGGTTGGGCCTTGCTGGAGGAGTTTTATTCAAAGCGAACTGTCAAGGGGGTCCCATAAATCACCCAACCGCGTAAGGAACGCAAAATCCGGGAACATAACACCGGTATGACGGAAACTAGGGCGGCAAGAGTGGAACAAAACACCAGGAATACGGCCGAGTCTTCCACCCTTTACCAAGTATATAGATGCATTAATTAACTAAGATATATTATGATATCCCAACATAATCCTGTCCACCATGGAGCAATCTTCAACTTCACCTGCAAATAACAATGCTATAAGAGGGGCTGAGCAAAGCGGTAACATAGCCAAGCAACGGTTTGCTAGGAAGGGTGAAAAGGTTAGAGGCTGACATGGCAAATTGGGATGCTTGAGGAACAAGAGATAGGTAGCGCAGCAAAGCGACAGAACAAAGCAACTAGCATAGCAATGATAGTAGTGAGGTCCAGGGTAGCGGTCATCTTGCCTGAAATCCCGCTAGGAAGAAGAACGAGTCCATGAAGAAGACGAACAGACGTAGTCGAACGAATTCTCACAACTCCGGAACAAAACCGAAGCTAATGAGAGAAGCAAACCGAAAGGCGGAAACAACATGGTAACACACAAGCATAAACATGTAATGATGCACAAACAAGTATGATGCATGTCCGGTTTAAAAGCATGGTGAAGCATGGCAAAGTGCAACAAACAATTCTACAAGTTAAGTGCAGCTCAATATGCAACGAGTTGCATACTGACGAAACACCACATTCGAGTTATTTAGTTCGCTCTCGTTTAGGTACACAACAATATTAAATGTTGTTAAACATGGCAAAAGGTGAAACATAATTGAGCTAACTATTTAAGCAAGTTTAAGTGACGCCGGAAACAAGAAACAACAATTTTAAACATTTTAAATGTTGTTATCATGATGCGGATGACATATTCACGTTTTATGCAATTTTTATGAAAATGTTGACATGAGCATGTTATGAAGCATTTGGTCACCATGGCGGAACAAAAAGGGTGCCACGGCAGTGAAATGGAAATGGTGCCACGCAATATATCTGTTCCGATAGCTCATGGAGATACCGGTGCAAAAAGGAAGCGTGCGGATGTGTGGAACATGCTAGAGATGGTGGAGGGCTCCCGACTACAGGGTTCCCACGGGTTAGTGGCATGGAAACGAGTGACAACTCACACACGGTGCAAACACGAGCATCTCATACAACATGCATTCGTCCACGGGTCATCGTCTCGGCGGTTATACCTTTGAAGCGTGCATTTTCGGAGCGGTTCGGGTTCGGTACGATGTAGAGTAAGTAGTCGTTCAAGGGTCGTCGTGGGAAGTAGTTGTTCATGTGGCGACAGTAGTGGAAGTAGTGGTACACGGCGACGGTAGTTGTACACGTGTCGGAGAGGAACTTACGCATCCAAGTCCTTCGGGGTTCCTTGTTGTACTTGCGTTTCGGTGCGGTACTTAGCGATTCCAGGATGTAGAGGTACACTTGTTGTAGCCTTGTAGTCGTTCACGTATCACCGCGATGTAGTCGTACTTGGCGTCCACAGCAGCATGTCCATGATGGCCAAACAAACCAATAGCGACCGAAGGCAGCAGGGTCCGAGGCAAGGCTTGAGCGGTGAGATGCCATGGGCGTGCAACAGAGCAAAGGGGGCGTCGGGGCTCATGGGCAGCATGGACGGGCAGAGGCGCAGGGCGGAGGTGGAGGACCGGCGAGGGAGGGGACGAGACTGGACGCCGATGCGGATCTCAAGGACGTCGTTGGACCTGGAGGTTGAGGCGACCGGTGGCGGAGCTTGGGGTGGCGGCGCCATGGAGGTTCGGGCACGGGGAGGAGGCCAGGGCCGTGGAGGTCGGGGACGACCCGATCTGAACGACGTCGGCGGCTGGCGATGCAGAGGACGCGTCCTGGTGCTCGAAGGAGGCCGAGCCGGCGGCGGATCCGGCCAGGAAGAGGCGCCGGCGGCAGGAGGGAGCCAGGCACAGAGGCAAGAAGACGTGGCGGCGGCCATGGACTCGACGAGGGGGTCAGCCGCGAGGCTCTGCTCCTCTCTCTTTCTCTGTGGGAGGCAGCGCGAGGGAGGAGACGAGAGGGAGATGGGGATCGGGCGATGGGTGTGCGTGGGTGGCAGCAGAGGGGAACGAGGAGAGGAAGATGGCAGCGTGAGGGAGGAGATCGGGAGAGATTGAGAGGACGAGGGTTGGGGTAGCTAGGGTTAACAGCGGGGGCGGCTGGGCCTATGGGCCGGCTTAGTTGGTCTGGCCTAAGAGGCCGGCTGGGCTGGCTCTCTTCTCTCTCCCTCTAATTTTTTGAAGAAAAGAAATAGAGAGAGGAAAAGAAAGAGAGGGTTAGGGAAAGATTTTGCGCATGGGGATTATTTTCCCGAACTCGCAAAAATGAGCTCGATCCAGGAAAGTAAAAAGAGGCATGATTGAAAGATTTAAATCCAAAACCATTGAATTTAATTCGAATGGGATGGACTAGGATAACATTTTGGAAGAGTCCAAAAATGTTAAGAATTTAGGAGAAGCCTCGATAAAAGAGGTAAGAATTGTTGGCAAAGTTTGGGGACCACACTTGAAGTAGAAAGGGCATGGGAATTTTGCAAGTGTGTTACGGTTAATTCCAAACTAATGGAATATTTATAATAGCTCCATAAATATTAGGAGGATATGTTATAAAGAGAAATCATCATGTGAATTCCCTCGATTTAAATAGATCAAAAGATCTATGCAATTTATTTAGTTGAGGTTTTAAAAATTAAATGACATGCTGGCATGATGACATGATGCAATGCAAGAGATGACATGATGAAATGCAACAAACAAAAAATAAATCACACGGCAAAACTCAGAATAGCTGGAAGTCTTCTGGAGCGTCGGTCGCGGGGCGTTACACATATGTACCCATGTGCTTTGGCATACTAATGGTGCACCAGTGGATGATGCGCCATTAATGTGATTATCACAGTACGCCATTAGTGTCTTGAGTGGTGCGCCACTAGTATGAATATTAGGGATTATTTTTTTTCTTTTCTGATATTTTCACAGGTTACAAAATATATTATTGGACAGAATTTAGACAACACCACATACCAAAAGCAGATTCATCGAATACAGTAGAAGATTAGTCTCTGAATATAATTCATCATATTAGTCTCCGAATTCAAAAGACCGAACAAATATAGAACATTACAAGTCTCGAGACCGCGAGTAGCGAGTTTGTCTTCACATTACAAGTCGATATCGATCATCTAAACTACCATCACATAGAAGAGAGCTGCGGTCAATCACGATGAGCATCATCGCGATGAAACTGGTCTTCATCCGGTTCCTCCAACGCTCCCTCCTCTCTCCCGCTAGATAGCGGGCGTATCTAGATTCCGCCTTCGCCCTAGTGGTGTACCCTTTGTAACTGTTACCGCTGAAACGGTGAACCTGTCTCCGACACTCCTTCCAGTCGTCGTAGACTCCGGGAACCTTACCCTTGTACACGACATACGACGGCATCTCTATGCACAAGCCAAACAACAGACAATACATAAGCAATATATAAGTATGCAACAAAAGGATCGGAAGAGAAAAGCAAGACATTAATAGCACGATTCATGGTCGTACTAATAAATAGCATCGATTACATCTAAGTTGAAGACTGTCCAAACCAAAGAGACGTACAAGTTCATTAAAGTTTAATTACAACATGAGCCAATCAATGTTTCAGAACTACACATAGCATCACTACTTTCGACTTGACTCATGGGACTGGAGCGTGGATGAAGCCGCAGTCTGTCGTGATGGTCATGAAATCGCGGGCGTTGTCAGCCTGCGTTTGTAGCATTGTGTATATCTCACTGTTGGACGGTTGATATCTAAGGTAGAACTGCCCCGAGGTACGAAGGACATCTTGATGGATAATTTCCGTAAACTCCGACTGGATGCGAAAGAATTCTTGTCTGATGTCCGCGCCCTAGATTGCCGACAAGCTCGCGGCCCAATCTTTGAGATTATCTGGTAGCAGAAGGTGATGATGGTCCCGCACGATCGCCCGCATGTGATGGAGGGCGTAGTAGGCATCCTTCTGACCGCCAGGCGGCTGCTTGACGCAGGAGAACTTTGTATTGTGGGCGAACACGTGCCTGTCGTACTACGAACTGGCTTGGTGAAGGTGTCTCCAGATTTGGCGTAGCCGGGGAGAACATCATCAAGAACTTTCTTGATATTTGTTTAGTCTATCTTGGAGTCACGGTCTGGGTCGAAATACGTGGCCATGGAATATTTCGTGCTTAAGAGGATGAGTGTGGAATGTGTGTCACTGCACAGAACACGGAACGTTAGAAAAAAAAGAACAATCGAAATCTAAGAAATCTTATGTTACGGGGCAGTTAGGAGGATGACTTACTCGGGAAAGTAAGGCACGAGAAAGTTATCCTCATCTGGGTTTGCCAGAATGATGCCTTCTAGGTAAGAACTCGCGACATGCCGGTTCCCTGCGCTACCCAAGATCTTGGCACGCATGTAGAAGGGGTCGACTATCACGATGTCCGGGGTCTTGTCTCTAATGATCCGCATCTCCATACTCAGCGAAAACAGCCAAACAAAGGTGTAGTGCAACGGATGAAGGTTAAACATAGCAAAGATGTCATCAAACTGCAGGACGATCGTACCCCCGATGGCGCCATCCACAAAGCCCTTGCCCTCTGACACCTTGGCCACGAAAACCGGGTATGCCACATCATTCTCTCTAAGACGTCACTTCTCTAAAGAAAGAACACTGTCATGCAGACTCCGCATAGCACTGGTTGCAGCATTGAGCATATTTGTCGATGGCATCGCCCTACCCGCCACATGCATCCTCCTCGAGATATCCTTAGGTGAAGGTGGCCCATCCTGAGCACGGATCATACTCGGTGCCGGCTGGCTCACATCCTTGTTACTCTTTCTTTTTCTTCCCTTCTTCTTCTGTTGTAATGGGACCGAGTTCTACTCACAGACCGCCTTCTTGAGTGTGTTGGGGCTATCTGAGGCTCGGTGAAGTCGGCAGCCGGAGGCGTCTCCTGAGAACTGAACGTCAGACGACGCCTGTTGCAATTGGGTTTCTTCGCGGTACAAGCTAGATCACGATCGTCTTTTGTATGGTTGGGTTCTTGAGAAGGAGGCCCCAAGAATTCGTCATCGTACCCATGTTCGGCAAAGTACTTATCGACGTTGCTAAATGTACGGCCGTCGTCGTTGTCGTCGTCGTCTAGATCATGTGCCATATGCATGTTCGGATCTTGTGCCATAGGGATGTCCGGCATGTCCGGTAGCGTTGTGGCGGTCTTGCCATGGCTTGGCGCCGGCACGACTGGCGTTGTTGTCTTTGGGGTGGTGTCCCCCGCCCCCAAACGAATCTGGCTCTTCGGCCAAATCAGGGGCCAGCTTAGGCAGGCGTTGAGGGTCATCAATCATCTTCGTCGGCCCCGGCGGGTCGAATTGGAGGTAACAACTCGTCGCAGCCTCGCAGCACCCGAACCAGTTGAAACCTATACACGGTGGGTGGCATCGGTTTACCGTGGAACACGGGGTTGCCCGGTTGAAGGATCTTGCCCTTGGCGACATCGACCAACTCGTCGTTCACGAAGTGCAGGAGAGTGCACGGAACGTCGGCGGCGCCCTGCGAAAACATGTAGGGCGTCAGGGATGCCTAGTCAAAGGCAAGGAGATGAAGTCCTCGACCGACAGGCTTAATTAGTTACCGTGATGATGGCGTCGAGCTCGGCTAATGTCGAGGCACCGCCAACGGCGGGCGTGCAACTGACGGAGGGGCCGCTTGCTGCCGAGGTGCCGGCCGGCATACACCCGGGTGCATTAAGCTTCAATGCCCGTGTCGGCGTCGGAGAGACCAATACCGCCGCCGTCGGAGACACCAATGGCGCCGTCGGAGACACCAATGGCGCCATCGGAGACACCAATGGCGCCGCCTGCGTGTTGTGCGAGTTGCTGGCCGTGAAGCTGGGAATCGGGGGCGGCCCCTGTTGGCCACCCGCAATCCACGTCGTCAGCCCATGAATCAAGGTAGGCATAATGCCGGTGAGCATCGATTCCAGTTGTTGTTGCACTTTCTCTTGGACAATCTCCGGAATCCGCGCCACTTGTGCCTTGAGTTCTTGAACCTCGCGCGACTGGCTTTCTGAGCTGGTCTTTTTCTCCTTTCGCCCACCAACGGTATAGTATGATGACCATTTTGTGGACAAGCATTTGTCGGCCACACGACCAGCTGACGACGGTTTACTGAGCTTATCATTGTTTTTCATTACATTCAACGCCCTATTTAGAGTGCTGTCCCAAGCAGGGGTGCTCTGAGACAACCCCGCGCTACTGCTTTTAGTCTCCTTTGCAAGAACAAGCCCAAGCGCACTGGTCTTCGGATCCGTGGTAAGCTCCTTTGTTATCGGGTCCTCCTTGTACCGGGCCCTGACATAGTTCCTGGTCTGCTTGTCACAGTATTTCTCGAAGTGGGGCGGTAGGCCTTGCTCGGCACGCTCCGCGTCCTCCTTGTCCCATATAGGCTCCGCCACTCTGTAACCGCCGGGACCGAGTTTGTGTTCCCCTAAGTTCAACTCCCGCATTTCTTTCCCCCACTGACTTGATTCGGAGGTTGCGCTGCTCTCGCACTTGATCTTGAACTCCTTGTAGTCATCTTCACTGATCGAAGGATTTTTCTCCTTGATCTTCTCATAACTATCACCTTTCTCAATCATTCTCTTCACCGCGCTTCTCCAAGTAGACAGGGCCGTGCTCATCCTCGTGAGGGCGCCACTGTACACTTTATTCCCTGAGAGGCGTGTGTTTTCAAATTCAGCGGGGAACTTGTATTGTTTGTGCAGCTTCGTGAAGAGGAGGTTGCGCAAATTCCCTTGGTCCTTATGCCTAAGGTTCTCGGTGTTGATCGAGACAGTGCTCCGGAGAATGCACCCGAGCTGAACCGAGTACCCCTTGACTATATGTTTGGGCTCCATTGGATGCCCATCGGAGTCCACTTGAGTAACTTCCTCCTTGACGGTGCGGAGCGTGTTCGGGCACCGGTCCTTCCGTTGCCTCTTCGGTTGGCTGTCATCTGTGCGTGCGCTGCCATCATCAGTGGTGGCATCCTCGGCGGCACCATCAGTGGTGGCATCCTCGGCGGCACCATCAGTGGTGTCATCCCCGACGCCACTAGGGGTTGTGTAGTCAGCATCGGTGTCTTCCCTGGCGTCCTCATAGCAGTGAGGTTGTTACTCCATCTCCTGGGACAGCTCCCAGAATTGCTTGCCGCCCGAACCGCCGGCCTCATCGTTGTGGGCCATGTTTCACTCTAAATAGGAAAAAAGTTTGGTCAAAAAGTTGGTTATTGTCAAGGAACAAGATCATGGTCTCATCTTTTAGGGTTTGTCGATACCGAGGCATCCTAAAAGCTAAGCTTTTATCATTTAGGGTTTGTCGACGCCGAGGCACCCTAAAAGCCTAAGCTTTCATCATTTAGGTTCTTATCGACACCGAGGCACCCTAAAAGCCAAGGTTTTATCATTTAGGGTTTGTCGACGCCGAGGCCCATGCATAACACAAGAGGCAGTTGATCCTACTTAATTAAGTACTAAGATACCCCGGCCCATGCATTAGTAGCAAGTACCCCATATGTCCGATTTTTAGCAAAGTCATGCTAAAATTCACGGAAAATTTCAGCATGACCTTTGCTGAAAATAGGACATATGGAGTACCCGAATTTGCCGGAACGGAAGTTAATCGACATTCCGACAAACTCAAGGGCCTCTCGCGGTACCTGCAAAATCATCACGACACGATGGTCGGAGACAAAACCCAGCAAACTAGCACCACAATGTGCCTCTACTTTCATATGGATGAAAATGCCACAGATCATATGGTCCTCTGCTTTCATATGGACAAAAATCAGCTCATCTTATGTGAGCTTCCATTCCAGATCTAACAGGCCACTGAACAAAAAATCATCAATAGTTTTAGCTGAAAAAAATCATGAATTGATGTTAACTGAAAATTAGTGAAAGAAACTGTTGCTGATCATGGAGCAGTTGTACACTACACATGCTTAAACTCTGAGCAAGTGTACTGTTATGGTCAAAACTGAATGTTGATTGCTTGCATCGTCTACTCTGAATGATATTAATTAGTCAAAGAAGAAAGCAAATAGATATTTTCTCTCACAACTCAGATTGCTCACTGACTTGTTCTGCTACATATTAATATTCAAAATTAGTTGTTGCAAACAGAAATAATTTATGAGATCCTTTTTGTTCTTCTCTAATCCTTCAATTTCAGGTATGTTCCCTATATGATACACTAATTCAAGATTACTTAAAAAGTCGCCGTGCAGTCAGAGAATCTGGGTACAGATAGAAAAAAGGGTATGAAGTATGGACTGTGACTATTGTCAAGTGTGGTACTACCGAACACATACATATCAAGATTCAAGAGCACATGCATACTGTTATAATAAACTTGTCTAATAAAAAGTGGATATAATATTATGAACTGCACAATGGCATAAAACAGAGCTGAGGCAATCCTGAAGCAAATGCCTAATTTTGTTAGTTAAACACTACAAGGCTAAGGGGCACTAGCACACTAGTAAGTGATAGGCAACCATCCTACATGGAAATGTGAAGAGTTACATGGATGAGTACCAGCTCTAAGTGAAGGCTCAATGGATTCAAGATCAACCGACTGAAGTTGCCCAAACCTGCAAGGAAAAGAGAGAATAATGATTTCAAACTGCTTCTGATGGCATACATAAGCATAAGTTCAGTGCGCCAAATCAAGTATATTCTTACTGCCCACCTAAACAACCACCACCACAAGGAGAAGATGCAGATAACTCACTCAAAAAGACTAATAAACACCAGTTGCAGATGGATCACTTCCTTTTAACCTTACTAATGATATATATGTTCCCTTTTCGCAACATTGCTAATAGAGGATGACATCAATTTGCTGAAATAGCTATAACAGAACACGCATAATCAATCAGCTAGAGAGCTTTTTGCCCTTTCGCTCTCGGGGATAATTCAATGATCCAGTAAAACCATGAGGAGACTTACTTCTAGGCTAGCAACAACTAAAGGCAGAAGGGTCGACAACTCCCAGGAAACTTGTCACTAAATGGCCAGTAAAATGATCTTTTTTTGAGAATTATCTGCTTGAAATTAATATAGTCTAAACTTGTATAACAGTAATATAGGCTGTTGATGTTCATTACATAGAGATCTAACTGATCATCATTACATAGAGATCTAAGATCTGACAATGGCTGTTTTTCTGGATCATCATTACATAGAGATCTAAGATCTGATTGACCAAACCAAAGCTTGTATATTTCCTGAGCGGTCCTTTTTATTCTCTGTAGGCCTGTCTGAACATCAACAGCTGTACAGTTTCGCTGTCAGACGAGGGATTCGGAGAGGATCCATGCCCTGGCGTCACCAAAACACTTGCCATTGAAGCAGACTGTTCTTAATCTGTGAGTTCTACTCAGCTTAGGGTTCCAGCACTACAAATATGCTCATTGAAAATCACATTCGGAAGCTGCAGTGGTGGTTGCTTTTACGCAATATGACATCCTGGAAGTGGAAGTCTACCTAGATTTAGGTTCAGATTTGTTTTGAGCATCTTGATGTTATCCTGGTACTATTCAGGACGCTGACCATATGCGCAATGCATTGCGTCTCAGGCTCATTATACCTAATGTGTCCATGAGTTCAAACCACGAGCAAGCAAACTACCACTAAGATAAGCATATTGTACAATGCATCATGAATGTCCTATATCAATCTGATGTAGTGTGAGGATTCTCTTGCTTAATTAAGGCCAGTTCTGGTTCAAAAAACCTATCGTATTCCCCTTCTTCCTTTACAATGGTACAGATGGCCAGGAAACATACCCAGGAGCTTGAAATTTACAAGCTTGCAGGCTGCCGTAGGGGGAAGGAGGGGAAGGGGGGAGAGGTGAGGAATCACCTATGGGATAACGGCAGGCTGCCGTAGGAGGACGCCGGCATCGAGGAGGCGGCGAGCGGCGGCGCGTCGACGAGGCGGCGCGTCGAGGAGGAGGCGGCGCGTCGAGGAGGCGCGTGGGCGCGGGGGCGGCGGGGGTGGGCTCGATCTGGGCCTGGACGGGCGGCTTCTTCGCAGCTGGTCGCAGTCGTAGTCGCAGGGAAGGAGAGGGGAGAAGAAGGCAGGGAAGGAGAGGCGGCGGCGTCGCCGACGGCGTGCAGGCGCGGCGGACGGAGGGGGCGGAGCAAGGCGGGGCGGCGGCGTACGGTTCGGGCGGAGCAAGGCAAAGTTAGGTCGAGTGGGGGATCTGGCGAGGGAGGGAGAGAGGCCAGAGGGGAATAGGTGAAGTGGGGGGAGGGTTAGCATTGGCCCACCTCCCCTAGTGCGCCATATGTACGACGACAGTGATGGCGCACCTCCCCCTGGTGCGCCATTACTAATTTTTTTTATTACAGTTCGAGCACTCAGGTTATATTCCACCTAACCGTATCTCCATCAGAACACACACTAGCCTGACTGGTCAGTACGCAGCACACACACTAGGAGGTCCTGGGTTTGATTCCCAGGCTCCCCAATTTTTCTTTTTATGCATTTTTTTCTTTGCACATATCTTTTTATCCATGCATCCAAATATAACATGTCACATATGCTAGATGCTCAGAATTTCATGTAGAAAAATAATATGCAGTTTGTTTCCATGTTAACAACATTTAAAATGTTGTTTGATATTTATTTGTGTTTAAATATGTTCAAACTGGTTTAAATCATAACTAAATATCCATAGCTCCAAATTTGACAAACTTTATATGCTTTTGGGGGT
Source organism: Triticum aestivum (assembly GCF_018294505.1). Classification (NCBI taxonomy): domain Eukaryota; kingdom Viridiplantae; phylum Streptophyta; class Magnoliopsida; order Poales; family Poaceae; genus Triticum; species Triticum aestivum. The sequence continues at coordinate 83,225,793 of NC_057810.1, forward strand.
AACATATAACCAAGCACAACTAGTTTTTTTTTGGATTTTTAGTTGCATTCATTTGTGAATTGGTAAAACATTTATGGATATGAAAAAATATCATCAAATTTAAAAAAATGTTCATGAATTCAAAAAGTGCCCATGAAAAAACATTTATGAATGTGTCGAAATACAATCGAGAAATGAAGGCTACAATTTAAATACAATCGATCTTAGCTAGCTATCTGTTCACAATCTTCTTGCCCTTCTTTTTCGCAAATGGAGTTCTTCTGTGGAACGGACGTCCTTTAGGTAGGGTGGTCCTGCTTCTTCTTGTGGTGTATGCTGCAACTTCATCGTCGTCGTCATGTTCGATCTTCGGGTCGCCGTACTTGTCGAAATCTTGCTCATTGGCTACTCCGTCCATTCCGATGATCTTCCTTTTGCCTCTCCTCACGACAACACGACTGGGCTCTGACGGGTCGGTAATGAAGAAGCATTGGTCCACTTGGGAAGCTAGTACCCATGGCTCATTTTTCGCGGTGACGTTTGCGCCCGCGGTATTGGATTTGGCTTCGGGTATAACCATGATGGTGAAATACCGGTCTTCTTGTAGGACGCTCTTGGCCCATCTGACATGGAACATCGGGACCTTCTCTCCAGTGTAGCTCAGCTCCCAGATCTCCTCGATCCTTCCATAGTATCTGTCCTTGTCGTTACCGGTGTAGGATTCCATCGTTACCCCGGAGTTCTAATAACCATCGCTCTTCATGTCCTTGTCCTCGGTGTAGAATATGTAGCCGTTGATATCGTACGCCTCATAGGTCATCAGGTTGTGCTCGGCGCCCTGTGACAAGGCGAATATGAGTTGTTTTTCCGCAAAAGAATCCTCATGTGAAGGGTATGACAGAAGCTTCTGCTTGAACCAACGCGTGAAACATGAGTTGTGCTCTTTGATTATATCTCCGTCCGTCCTCTGTTGGCCTCGGTCATTCTACGTCTTCTCAATAAAGGTTTTGTGCTCTACCACCCAAGGATCGACCACGTCTATGTGTTGTAGCGCGACTAGGTTTGCTCTTTCAAAGTCGGCGAGTCGACCCTCGAAGTCGACATGCATTTCGCGGCGACCCTCATGGTGACCCCATCCAACGAGCCTGCGGAGGTGCCTGTTGACGGGCAGACCAACGGGGTCCTCGATGCCTAGATAATTCGTGCAGTAGGAGATGCACTCTTCGGTCAGAAAGTCTCTGGCTATGCTTCCCTTTGGACGTGACATGTTGCGAACGTATCCTTTGATGACACCATTCATCCTTTCGAAGGGCATCATGCTGTGCAGGAACGTCAGTCCGAGTTGGATGATATCCTCCATGATATAGACCAGCAGATGCACCATAACGTCAAAGAATGCGGGCGGGAAGTACATCTCAAGCTCGCATAGTATCACCATGATCTCTTCCTGTAGCCTTCTGAGTTGCCTCACGCCAACCAACTTCTAGGAGTTGACGTAGAAAAACTTGCATAGGCCAAATAGCGTTTCACGGACGTGCGCGTCCATGATCCCATGGATTGCAACTGGAAGTATCTGCGTCATCAGCACGTGACAGTCGTGAGACTTCATCCCTCTGAACTTCTGCTTCGCTTGGTCTAGGTATCTGCTTATCTTCCCCGTGTAACCGTAAGGAAGTTTTACTCCTGCGAGGCAGGTGAAAAACTGCTCGATCTCCTCCTGACTTGGAGTGAAGCACGCGAGAGGGTAGTCATTTCCGGTCTTCTTGGCCTTTTTGCCTTTGCGACAACTTTCCGTGTCCTGCTTTGCCTCATCATCATCATAATTAGCGTGAAGCTCCTCCCTGATGCCCATTGATTTCAATTTTGCCCTTCTTTTCGGCCCATCTTTGGTCCTCTCTGGCATGTTGAGCAGGGTACCAAGCAGACTCTCTCACACGTTCTTCATGATATGCATGACATCAAGGCTGTGAGGCACACGGTGGATCTTCCAGTACGGCAAGTCCCAGAAAACATACCTCGTTTTCCATACCTTCAGCAGCAGCTATGGCGCCTTTCGCTTCTTTCCCGGCTCTGGCGCCTTTTGCTTCTTTCCCAGCAGTTGGCAATCTTTCCAATTTTTCAACAGCTGGTCTATTTCCTCGCCGCTCCTCGTACGCGGGCGTCTTCGGGGTTCGGTTTCACCATCGGACGGATCCTTGCGTTTCCTCCACCAGTCATCATCGCGAAGCCACCTTCGATGTCCCATGAACACGGTTTTTGAAGACCCGGAATCTCTATCTAGCTGGCGATACATTGTGTCATCCATGCACGTGACGCATCCAGAAAATCCGTGGACCACCTGCCCCGCGAGATATCTGTAACCGAGATAGTCGTGCACCGTCGTGAGCAGTGCGGCTCTCATAGGGAAATATTCTTTCTCTGCGGTGTCCCACATATTGGCTGGCGTTTTCCACAGCGTGTCTAGCTCCTTACTACTACAAAAAGGGCTATAGATGGAATGGCCACTAATGGCGCACCTGTGATGTGGTGCGCCATTGCTATATTCTAATGGCGCACCAGGTGTGTGGTGCGCCATTAGTAGTTTTGAAAAAAAAACATAAAAAAAATTGTTACTAATGGCGCACCATTGTATAGTGTGCCATTACTAATTGACATAGTAATGGCGCACCACGTCCGTCGTGCGCCATTAGTATTTTTGAAAAAAAAATAAAAAAAATTGTTACTAATGGCGCACCATGACTCGGTGCGCCATTACTAGTTTTAACTAGTAATGGCGCACTGTCCACTGGTGCGCCATTTTTTTTCAAAACTAGTAATGGCGCACCACCCCAGGTGCGCCATTACTAACTTGCCCCAACACCGAATGCACCCCCCCTGTGGATCGCCTTTTCAGTTTTAAAAAAAATAAAAGAAAATGATGGAAATGTTAAAAAATAAAAGAAAATAAGTTTCCCATGTGATACGTGCTCTAGTTGTTGGGAAAATTTACAAATATGAATTTCGACTTTATTTGCAAAATCTCTCTGGAAATTTGTAAAATGGGCATAACTTTTGCATACGAACTCGGATGAAAAAGTTTTTTATATGAAAAATCATCTACTCGAAAAGTTACATCCAAATTTAACTGGGGAACCCCGTTAAACGTTTCCAAAATCCCCAAAAACCGAACAGAAAAAAGTTACGGGGCTTTCAAGATCTAGAGGCAAAAAAATTCAAAGAATTTCAAACTTACTAGTGGCGCACCGTAGATGTGGTGCGCCACTAGTAACAGAAAAATAAATTGGTTTTGATTTTTTTTCAAAAAATGATACGTAATATGACCGGGAAGTTTGAAATATTTTTCAAAATTTCATCATAGTCATGAACATGAACAATGTCCTAGACATCAACAAGGTATAACAGGATTGATATGCTAGATATATCAACAAGTGCCTGTGAAGTGAGCTGTTGTTGGGTTGGATAGAACTCTGAAGTTAAGCGTGCTTGGGCTGGAGTGGTGTGAGGATGGGTGACCTTTCGGGAAGTTTGACCACGAAGTGCGATTTGACCCGAGATTAAGCCATAGTGAACTAATATTAAGAACAAACGGAAAAAAATTGAATTTTTTTTTTGAAAAAATATTGTTACTAATGGCGCACTTCTATGTGGTGCGCCATTAGTATACAAGATACTAATGGCGCACCGTGGGCTATTCTAATGGCGCACCCACCATAGGTGCGTCATTAGAAAAAAAATCTAATGGCGTGGTGCTAGTGGCGCACCTGTAGTGCGCCATTAGTAGCGAAAACAGGTGCGCCACTAGCAGGCCTTTTTCTAGTAGTGCCTCTTTCAGCAGCCCCACATACAGATTGATGTCGTTCCCTGGTTGTTTCGGCCCTTCAATTAGCATACTCATGTGAATGTACTTCCTCTTCATGCACAACGAGAGGGAAGGTTGTACATCCACAAAAACACATGCCAGGTGCTATGTGTGCTTCTCTGGCTACCAAACGGATTGACTCCATCGGTGCTCATGCCCAGCATGATGTTCCTTGGATCCTTCCCAAATTGTGGGTGTTCGAAGTTCAACGCTTGCCACTGGCTCGCATCCTTTGGGTGACTCAGCATCTTGTCTTTTTTATTTATCTCCGGATCATTTGCATCATCTTCTCGCTTCTTCTCCTCCCTATCCGTGTGCCAACGCAGGAGCTTTGCTACCTTAGGGTCCGTGAAATACTGCTGTAGACGAGGAGTGATCAGAAAGTACCACACCACTTTTAGAGGAGATTTCTTCCTCTTCTTGTATCGAGTGACGCCGCACACCGGACATATGGTAGACTCCGTGCGCTCGTCCTGATAAATAATGCAATTGTTCATGCACACATGGTATTTCACGTGCGGTAAATCCAGAGGACACACGATTTTCTTTGCCTCCTCGAAACTGGTCGGGCACTTGTTAGTTTAGGTTCACGCTAATGCGAGAGAGGATACAAACTCATGTACTCAAAGTTATAGCTCTTCTCGCGTATATCATTGTTTAGATGGATGACGATGTATTTGCAAGTAATCGAGACTTGTATCACTATTCTCGAGATTGATGACGAGAGACCACTTTGTGTTGAATGATGATTATGATGATGACATGATTTGATGAGACTAATTGTATGTACATGCTATGATTACATTCGTATGTGTATGATATGCTAAAGATTATTGTATAAAGCCTATTCAAAGACAAAACAAATATGCAGGAAAAAAACTAATAAAACTAGTAGTAGCGAGGGGGAGAAATTTAGCAGTAGCGCCGCCTTACCAGAAGCGCTTTCCTGTAAACAGCGCTGCAGATAATATCAGTAGCGCCCTTTCCTAAAGCGCGCTACAGCTATTCATGTATAGCAGTAGCGTGGGACAACAGGCGCTACTGCTATACGTTAGCTGTAGCGCCTTATTAGTAGCGCCGGCACCCACGCTATTGAGAGGCCCAAAACCCGCGCTGCTGCTAGGCTTTTCCCTAGTAGTGGTATTTCCTTGCCAAGTCTCTGCTTTCCAATGGATGCACAACGTGATGGTCTTTTTCCCTCCGCTCAAATCGATATGTTTGTGCCTCTGCCTCTGTGTCGCATAGGAGAGGCCGCTGCCTGCAGGGACTCGATCCCTATCTTTTTTGTCCAAAACAAATCTCCCATGAAGTATCAATCAGATCTGCCCCACAGTCTTCCACGCAGCACCTAGGCGTCACCTTCCACGCCCGGTCCACGAACAGAACACGTGCACTAGCTAGCCCCATAGGCCAGTTTACACCGCCCGGGCCGCTTCCGCTTCAGAGCCACGCGCGCCCGCACTACCCGGATGTCGCCTGCATCTGCTGCGAACTCAGAATCGGATCTTCACAACTCGTGAGATTGCCTTGGCCTGACGTATAGTATAATCGATCTCAAACGCGCAAACGATACCGATCAACACATTAAACCTTCCTCTAGATCAATTCCAGGGCCACTTCGAACCTTGCTCTGATACCACTTGTTAGAATAAATCCGAGGCATATTGTCGATCATCCAAGGACCAAGCAATCACATGAGCACGACACCGAGATTTGTTAATGAGGTTCACCGATATGGCTACATCTCCGGGGCACGACTACGGGCACTCCTCCCCGTGACACCGTCATAATACCGCACACGGCCACCCGGGCGCCGGCACACGCCGCCAGCTCCCCCTTGCGCGCCTGTGCTATTATGTTGGCATAGCTTACATCGTGTGTGTACCACCGCTATATATGAGAGGCCTAGGATACAAGTGTCTTACTAGGACACGACAACATATCCTATCTAAACACAATATTACTCAGATTCCAACTGTAACCTACCTTGTAAACAATATTCGACACAACTCTAACACAAGGCAGCTTTGCTAGCAGCCGGTCAAGTACTCAACAAACTAGACGCGTGAAATCCTATCCTGGAATTTTTGAACAGCAACCTATAGACCCGAAACCTAGCCACCACCTCTGTGTTGTCCTAGAAGGACTCGGACGACAAACCATAGGCCCCACTCCCCCAAGCCGCCGATAATAGTAATAACTAGCGAAAAATTAAGAAGCTTATTCCATTAGTAAGATTCCTTACCGATTTTCCTAAGCCCACATAATGATCACACATCATACGACGAAGTACTAGATCTTTGTATGATAGAAAAAATGATCAATCAAATATGGCTCAGTAAGAAAGTGGTTATCATCTCATTTGTATAACATGTTGGAATTCTCTCCTCAATTTTAGCCCCACAGTTCCATTTATCTTGCGAGACATGGTGCATATGTCAGTCGACGGGTGGCCCCTTTGCACCCTTAGCTATGGAGGGTTTGCAATATTGTAGAATGTCTCACCGGCGGCTTGCCACTATGGTTAGTACATGTGGTTGCGGGGCCAGGGCCAAAAATGCAATTGCTTGGTAGAGAGCAAGGAAGTGTTGGATGATGATGAGGGCAAGGAGGTGTGTGTGTTGCCGCTGCCCTCGGGGTGGTGGGTAGCGATGACGACTCTGTCGACGCCATCCAGCTTGCACGACAGCCTACACCTGGTCAGGGAGCTGGCTCACCCAGTTCTAGACCATATCATGGCCATCCACATACACCGCCATGCTACCGGCAAGCGGCTCCGTCTACCCCATGGCTGCCACATTCAGTCATTTAGGCATAACCCATACTCTAATGGCGTGAGGGAGGTAGAAGGTGGAGAGATAGAGGGAATAGGAAGTGGACCCTCTACTACCAGGTCTCGATGGGGGGCTTCTCCATGCTGAGATCTGGCAAGTGGGATCATCCAGATCCCGGCAAGGACGGCGGCGACCCATGCACGAGAGATGGAGGTCTTCGATCAGATCTGGGTGAAAACCTGCTATTGGCTATTGCCAAGAACGGCGATGGCGACGTTGTCTGCGTCGTTCCCTTCCTGAAGGCATCGCCGTGGAGATGTTCAAGGCCACTCTCTACTACCTCCAGGGAAAACCCTAGATCAGTAGATCGAATGACGGCGACTCTCTGGTGTCGTTTCCCCCTGGGGGCGTCATTTTTGGAGGAGCACACGGACTCGAGGGACTAGAGGACGGCGACTTTGGTGGGCGGTGCTTCATCTGACACATTGATGGTGGCGGATCTCGACGGCATGATGCTGTGGAGACTCGGTGCCTGATGCACAGAGATGGACTCGTGCAGGAGGAGGATGTTGTCTGGCGTCATGGGGGCGTCGATGGCTGCGTGGTCAGACAAGGTAGAAGCCTCAATATGATCTGAAGATGGACCTGTGGAAGATGGCGGCGACGACACACGAGTGCGTCTGACCGGATTGTGCCCCAGACACGGTATGTGGCTCAGCTGGGGCTTTCGAATATGTTTCGGCTTCCGGCTTTTGATGTTAGGCTTAGGTGAGTGGTTTGGGTAGTGGCCCAGCTAGCACCCCTTCATCATTTTGGATAGGAGTAGCGGCATGTGTTGCCAAGACGGTGGATTCAGGCACATCGTTGTAATACTTTGTAAGGTCCTCGAGAATAATCAATAAAGTGGTCGTATGCATTTCCCAGATGCAGAGGCCGAGGGTCATCCTCCTTTTCTAAAAAAAAAGACTAAATGTTCCCTTCCTGACGTCTACAATTCTTAGGCTGGCCTCTCTTTCTTTTCCCCCTTTTCTTGATTGATTTTGCCGACAGTTGGTGTACGAGATGTTGAACCTTCAATGATTCTCAACACTGAATTATGGAGATACCACACTCTTTGTGTGACATCCCCTTTTTTTCTTGCATTGCATTTGCCGACAATTCTTGTATGAGAAAAAGGTGTTGAATGACTCATGAAGAATGGGATGGATGTGCTCGATCAGATGGTGGTGATATATAAATTGTTGGTCGAGCAGGGAGTAGTTTCTGAAAACATTTATATCAAATCAATTTCACATGATATTTTTGTACATAAGATCATCATACTCCCTCCGTTTTTATTTAGTTCTCATATTAGCTTTGGTCAAAGTTAAGCTATGCAAACTTTGACCAAGTTTATAAACAAAAATATTAAGATATACAATAACGAATCAACAACATTAGATTCATTATTGAATGTACTTTCACATCGTATAGATTTATTATGATAAATGTCTATATTGTTTTCTATAAACTTGATTAAACTTTACGAAGTTTGACTTCAGTCAACTCTAATATGCAGAGTAAATAAAAGCGGAGGTGGT
>NC_057810.1:83234042-83243927 GCF_018294505.1 Triticum aestivum
AGAGAGAGAGAGAGAGAGAGAGAGAGAGAGAGAGAGAGGTGGTTGATTGGCTAGTATGAATTTGGTTTTACTCTCTATCCATCAAAGATCAATGATGAACTAGAGTGTGACACGCACTTTGCCACGTCGTTCTTTGGTCGTGAGTTAAGTCTCATATGGTTATTTTGTACATGGTTTATTACGCTCGGCTGACTCTGTGTGAGTAATTCTCAGTTAATTATCTTACCATAACAGTGTTGATCATAGGTAAAATTATTAGTTCAATGGATGATTCGTATATGCTACCATGGAGTGAAAAGCATTGACGAATCAAGTTAGATGAGCAATCTGTCAATGCCCTCTTGCAGGCAATGTAAAAGTCAGAGCCTTCAAATTTTGGTATATATCCAGATATTTAATTTGGCTCTAGGGAGCATTTGCTCCTATTCACCAAAAAATAATTTTGTGAATGTACACAAATGTGATAAAATTAGTCATGCACATGTCTAAATGTTATCTGCAAATGTTTGACTAGAATGCCCAAGCATTTCATTCTGTGTAGAAAAAAAACAAGTTGCACGACAATTTTTTGGCATTTCTCGACTAGTTAACTTATTAATCTAGGTCCCAGTGACAATTCCTATTTATTTTTTTGCTTGTTTTTGGTTTTCTAGAAAATTCATATCTAGAATAGTCCAAATACGATGTCAATTTTTTATGATTTTTTTTGGACAATGAAGGACCCTAGAAGCTTCAGGATAGGTCAAGCGGACCCATGAGGCAGCCGCATGGCTGCGTGGCGCGGCCAGGAGAGTGGCCACACCACCTGCCCATGTGGGGCCCCTGGGCCTCCATTTGACCTAATTCCTCCGCCTATAAATCCTATAATTTCCGAAATCCTTGGAAGCGAACCCAAAAGAATTTTATCGCTGCTGCAAGCCTCTATTCCGAAGCGATCCCACCTAGAGCAATGTTCCGGTGCTCTGCCGAAGGGGAAGCCACCACGTGAGGCCTCTTCAATTTTAGGACCTGTGGGGTCCATAGTAATAGCTAGATGGCTTATTCTCTCTCTCATTTTGATCTTCAATACAATGATCTCATCTGAGATCAACCTGATGTAATTCTTGTGGTGTGTTTGTTGGGATTCAATGCTTTGTGGATTTGTGATTAGATTGTTCGGTGAATATAATTTAATCTTTTGAAGTATCTTTGTTGTATGATTGAGTAGCTATGTATTCTTTTCGAGTAATTTGTCTTCTTTGGCCAAGATAGTTGGGCAAGTCTTAAGAGGGAGAAGGTACTTGATGTATTGTTGCTATGGAGATTGATCTTATTGCTAGGTTTCTTTCTATCTACATCGTGTATCTTGCTTATTGTGTTACTCCGTTTCTTGCAAACTTAATACCTTGAGATGCATATTGGATAGTGGTTTTGTGGTGGAGTAATAGTAGTAGATGCAGTTAGATTACGGTCTATTGGTCACGGAAGTGATGCCTATACAAGATTATGCCATAAATGATCATAGTTATGAATGTTGCTTATCTGTCAGTTGTCCAACAATTATTTATTTACCATGCCACTACCTTCTTTTGAGAAAGAAGTCACTAGTGAACTTATGGCCCCCAGGTCCATTCTTAATTAATATTTGTGTTGCTCTATTGCTCTTTTATTATTTTTCTGTTTTGCCATATCACTAACTATCACTATTTGCTTTTAACCTTGCAACTAGCAAGACGAGGGGATTGGCAACCTCCTTGCCAAGTTGGGTTCAGGCATTTATTTTGTTTGTGTGCAAGCATTGTTTATCTTGCTAGCTTGTAGACACCCACTAGTTTGATTAAACCTTGGTTCTTAATTGATGGAAATACTTTCTGCAGTTGTGCTAAATCACCCTTCCTCTTCAAGGAAAGCCAACAACTCCTGCGGGAGTAGCAAACATCATTGTCACTAGTTCATCTAATGAGGCTATTACAGGATTGTCGAAAGACTTAAATGCAGAGTTTGCTCTCACAGATTTGGAAGACTTACATTTCTTCCTAGGCATTGTGGTGAAGAAACATGAAGATGACCTTCATCTCTCTCATGAAAAATATGCTACTGATCTGGTAAAAAGAGTTGGGTTGCAAGGCTATAAAACCATCATCAACTCCATTATCCAGTACAGAAAAATTATCTCTAGCAGAAGAACAACTCTTCAACCAAGAGGATAGCACCAAATACACAAGACCAGTAGGTGCACTCTAGTACTTGACTCTTATAAGACATGTTATTTCTTTTTCTCTTAACAAAGGGTGTTAGATTCTTCATGTACCCACTACAGTTCATTGGACTGTTGCAAAACAAATAGTAAGATATGTGAAAAATACTATGAATGTTGTTCTTACTTTCAACAAGTTATCATCTACCCTTGTCAGTGCCTTCTCTGATTCATATGGACAGGGTGTCTAGATGACAGATGCTCTACCGATGGGTTTGCAATATTATTTAGAACCAATTTGATATCATGGTGTGCAAAGAAACATGCTACTACGTCAAGATCAAGTAGAGAGGCAGAATACAAGGCTTTGACAAATGCAACAATAGAGATTATATGGGTTCAGTCCAAGCTGAAAAGAGCTTAGTGTGAGAATTACTCAAGCCCATGTTTATGGTGTGACAACCTTGGTGCTACTTATCTATCCTGCCTTTCATGCAAGAACAAAACATATTGAGATAGACTTCCATTTTCAGAGAAACTGTTGCTCAAAGGAAATTGGAAATTCGTTTTATCCATTCCACAGATCAAGTTGTAGATGGCTTCACAAAAGCATTACCCACAAGAAGCTTTGAAGAATTCAAGTGTAATATAAACTTGAGAAATTTGTGATTAAGGGGAGGTTAAACATCATGATTCAGTGCTTGTATGTGACAGGAGATCTTCTCTACCTTGGACTACATGACTTGAAGCTCATAGATAGAAAGGTAGTTAGGCGGAATATGTATCTCTATGTAAACTAAATATCTCTCTCCCTAATCTATCTCTTATCTTCCAAGTTTGTAATCCCAACTGTACGCATACCCATTGATAAGCTCCTGCTATATTAACATGCACTCATCGTCCTCGACAGGGTGTGATGCTTACCGCAGTTTCCACAGCAACCTGGCGAGGTAATTCCCCACTGGGTAGGGCCACGACGACATAAGGATCAATTAAAGGCCCATGCCCATATACAATAAGGACCGGATCAAGTTTAAGAACGGGCGCAGGCCATTAGTCCGAGTGAGCACCAATCGGGGAACAAATATGAGTCGGTTTGCCTGCGAGTGTTCCTTTCCAAATGTCTCCTACTCTCAAACTAATAATTGGTGGTGAAGGTGTTGAATTGTAATGACTATGAAGAATGAAGGCAGCACACTTGATCGGTGGTCGTATATATGTTCCTTACTTTTTTTCTTCTGATGGTCGGTGTAATAGAAAAGATGTTGAAAATGACCGCTCATGCATGTAGTGAATGCACTAGATCGCTAGTGGTATATGAATGATTAGTTGTGAAAGGTGCAGTAGCTGAAACCTTTTATCTTCTATCAACGCCACACTCATTCACACACACAACAACATTATACATGAGTGCCTTTATGCTGTGAACCTATGACAGTTCGTCCTCACATGTCACATTCTTACAAACACAAGCTGTGAAATAAAAGAGAACATAACTACCCATATATAAAAGCTGACACAGAAAAGGAAAATCAACCTATGTGAAAGGCTGCAAATGTATCAGAGCAAAGAGCTCTTGAATTCAAAATCCGACAGAAGCAACTTAAAATAAAAAACTGCAGCCCACTTTCTTGAGTTCTGGTCCTAATTTATGTTTGAGAGAGACACACCTGAGGGAAGTGTTTCGTTCGAATTTTCTCCATCAGATTGAGATTTTGAGCAAAACCAGCTGGCGTATATAATTCCACATTGCCAATCCTAGCCATTTTTTCATAGATAAGTGGAACAATTGTTTTAAAAATTCATTTCGCCGTGAAATATATTGGTTCCAAAACAACTTGCTAGAAGCAAATTCTAGTGTTGTTAGAAGCAAAATATCGTTGTATGAAAGCATTGCATGAAAATAAATCATGAGTTATTTGATAGTTAATTAGTTAAAAATATCTATTGGATAACGAATTAGTTTTCTCAAATAAAAAAGGATAACCAAATAGTTAAATTTTATGATTTACATGGTTTTTTCCCTTAAAAAAATACTTCATGCAAGTTTATGGAGGATATGTTTTCATGTCATATACTTGACTTCTCTTGGCACTTGGCGGTGCTTTGGCCCTTGATCATGACAACAGATCAAGCAGGTATCTCTTGCTACTAAACGGGGGTGCTTGCTTATGTCTCTTAAACATATATAAACTTCCATTGATATGTCATTGTCATCGCATGTAAGCAGCCTTTGTATCAAAACTGCAATCTGTTTTCTTCCAACATTAATACAAGCAGATTCATGAAGGTGTGTCTATGAACATGGGTAGTATGTGTGTGTCTCCTCAGTTTAAGATTCAAGTTTTCTTCTTCTTTCAGGTGCACCATTAGAGGCTAACTAGTGACGGCAAGACACAAAGCGCACCCCATTTTATTCCAGAAAAGTGAAGACCTTTGTAGGAATTGGCTACATGACACTCAACTTGAAATTATGGGCTTTTGATTTGCTACAAATATTGTACTGAGTAGTGAGGCACCATGCTCCATTGGGCACGGGTCAAATGTCGATATTGCGCTCGATGCTCACATGACATATAAGATCCCACACCGCCGCTGGACATCACCAGAATGTTGCAACACATTTCTTTTCTTCATTGATTCCCAATAAGAACCCGATGGAGGCAGCACGGTATTTTCTCAGGCCTTCATACCATAAAGTGCCAGCCTTTTATTCCAAACAAAGTGTTTCGTTTCCAATGTCTCCTAATCTCAAGTTATAACACCACTACTAGGAAAAGGCATGCTAGTAGCGCACCAGTTTTGCCTACTAATAGCGCACTACCGGTGCGCCACTAGCACCATGCCATTAGAATTAAATACTAACGGCGCACCACTGGTTCGCCATTAGTATCCGGTGTACTAATGGCGCACCACGTAGTGCGCCATTAGTATAGCCCACAATGCGTCATTAGTATATGCCTCCGAGGGGGCCATATTGTCACGCCCAATATGCGACCCTATTCAAAAGGAACTCGAAGGTCCCACCAAGGATAGATCCGCATATTGAAACGCTTTTACAAGGTGGATATCATTACATCAACATTACATAATAGATAGGGATACATATAAGAGGCATACAATGCCACACAAATACAACATCATATCATACATGAGAACAACATCCGACTACGGATGAAACACAAACAGAAACTCAAACGACAACCACCCTGCTAGCCCAGGCTGCCGACCTGGAACCTATCCCCTGATCGAAGAAGCAGCAGAAGAAGAACTCCAAAACAAGCAAACATCGCTCTCGCGTCATGATCATCGCATAACCTGTACCTGCAACTGTTGTTGTAGTAATCTGTGAGCCACGAGGACTTAGCAATCCCATTACCATGGGTATCAAGACTAGCAAAGCTAAATGGGAAAGGAAAGGGTAAAGTGGTGAGGTTGCAATAGCGACTAAGCATATATGGTGGCTAACCAACGCAAATAAGAGCAAGAAGAGAGCAAGCGGAACGGTCGTCAACTAGCAATGATCAAGAGGTGATCCTGAACTCCTGCTTACATCAAACATAACCCAAAACCGTGTTCACTTCCCGGACTCCGCCAAGAAGAGACGATCACGGCTACACACGCGGTTGATGCGTTTTAATTCGGATCTGGTGTCAAGTTGTCTACAACCGAACATTAACAAATTCCCATCTGCCACATAACCGTGGGCACGGCTTTCGAAAGTTTAAACCCTGCAGGGGTGTCCCAACTTAGCCCATGATAAGCTCTCGCGATCAACGAAGGATATACCTTCTCCCAGGAAGACCCGATCAGTCTTGGAATCCCGGTTTACAAGACATTTCGACAATGGTAAAACAAGACCAGCAAAGCCGCCCGATGTGCCGTCAAATCCCGATAGGAGCTGCACAAATCTCGTTCTTAGGGCACACCGGATAGGTCAGCCTACGAGTAAAACCAACCCTCGAGTTGCCCCGAGGTGGCCCCGCAGTCTGCCCATTTCGGACCAACACTCGAAGGAGCACTGGCCCCGGGGGGGTTAAAAAAGATGACCCTCGGGCTCCGGAAACCCAAGGGAAAAAGGGCTAGGTGAGGCAAATGGTAAAACCAAGGTTGGGCCTTGCTGGAGGAGTTTTATTCAAAGCGAACTGTCAAGGGGGTCCCATAAATCTCCCAACCACGTAAGCAACGCAAAATCCGTGAACATAACACCGGTATGACGGAAACTAGGGCGGCAAGAGTGGAACAAAACACCAGGCATAATGCCGAGTCTTCCACCCTTTACCAAGTATATAGATGCATTAATTAAATAAGAGATATTGTGATATCCCAACATAATCCTGTCCACCATGGAGCAATCTTCAACTTCACCTGCAACTAACAACGCTATAAGAGGGGCTGAGGAAAGCGGTAACATAGCCAAGCAACGGTTTGCTAGGAAGGGTGAAAATGTTAGAGGCTGACATGGCAAATTGGGAGGCTTGAGGAACAAGAGATAGGTAGCACAGCAAAGCGATAGAACGAAGCAACTAGCATAGAAATGATAGTAGTGAGGTCCAGGGTAGCGGTCATCTTGCCTGAAATCCCGCTGGGAAGAAGAACGAGTCCATGAAGAAGACGAACAGACGTAGTCGAACGAATCCTCACAACTCCGGAACAAAACCGAATCTAACGAGAGAAGCAAACCGGAAAGGAGGAAACAACATGGTAAACACACAAGCATAAACATGTCATGATGCACAAACAAGTATGATGCATGTCTGGTTTAAAAGCATGGCGAAGCATGGCAATGTGCAACAAACAATACTACTAGTTAAGTGGAGCTCAATATGCAACAAGTTGCATATTGACGAAACACCACATTCGAGTTATTTAGTTCGCTCTCGTTTAGGTACACAATAATATTAAATGTTGTTAAACATGGCAAAAGGTGAAACATAATTGAGCTAACTATTTAGGCAAGTTTAAGTGAGGCCGGAAACAAGAAACAATAATCCCAGTAAATCCCCACATGTTATTTACCAATTTAACGCAAACAACAATTTTAAACATTTTAAATGTTGTTATCATGATGTGGATGACATATCCACGTTTTATGCAATTTTTATGAAAATGATGACATGAGAATGTTATGAAGCATTTGGTCACCATGGCGGAACAAAAAGGGTGCCACGGCAGTGAAACGGAAATGGTGCCACGCAACATATCGGTTCTGATAGCTCATGGGGATACCGTTGCAAAAAGAAGCGTGCGGCTGTGCGAAACATGCTAGAGATGGTGGAGGGCTCCCGACTACCGGGTTCCCACGGGTTAGTGGCATGGAAACGAGAGACAACTCGGACACGGTGCAAACACGAGCATCTCATACAACATGCATTCGTCCATGGGTCATCGTCTCGGCGGTTATACCTTTGAAGCGTGCATTTCCAGAGCGGTTCGGGTTCGGTACGATGTAGAGTAAGTAGTCGTTCACGGGTCATCGTGGGAAGTAGTTGTTCATGTGGTGACGGTAGTGGAAATAGTGGTACACGGCGACGGTAGTTGTACACATATCGGAGAGGAACTTGCGCATCCAAGTCCTTCGGGGTTCCTTGTTGTACTTGCGTTTTGGTGCGGTACTTAGCGATTCCAGGATGTAGAGGTACACTTGTCGTAGCCGCGTAGTCGTTCAGCAGGGTCCGAGGCAAGGCTTGAGCGGTGAGATGCCATGGGCGTGCAACAGAGCAAAGGGGGCGTCGGGGCTCATGGGCAGCATGGACGGGCAGAGGCGCGGGGCGGAGGTGGAGGACCGGCGAGGGCGGGGACGAGACTGGACGCTGATGCGGATATCAAGGACTTCGTTGGGCCTGGAGGTTGAGGCGACCGGTGGCGGAGCTTGGGGTGGCGGTGCCATGGAGGTTCGGGCACGGGGAGGAGGCCAGGGCCGTGGAGGTTGGGGATGACCCGATCTGAACGGCGTCGGCGGCTGGCGATGCAGAGGACGCATCCTGGCGCTTGAAGGAGGCCGAGCCGGCGGCAGATCCGGCCAGGAAGAGGCGCCGGCGGCAGGAGGGAGCCAGGCACAGAGGCAAGAAGACGTGGCGGCGGCCATGGACTCGACGAGGGGGTCGGCCGTGAGGCTCTGCTCCTCTCTCTTTCTCTGTGGGAGGCAGCGCGAGGGAGGAGATGAGAGGGAGATGGGGATCGGGCGATGGGTGTGCGTGGGTGGCAGCAGAGGGGAACGAGGAGAGGAAGATGGCGGCGTGAGGGAGGAGATTGGGAGAGATCGAGAGGACGAGGGTTGGGGTAGCTAGGGTTAACAGCGGGGGGCGACTGGGCCTATGGGTCTGCTTAGTTGGTCGGGCCTAAGAGGCCGGCTGGGCTGGCTCTCTTCTCTCTCCCTCTAATTTTCAAGCAGAAAAGAAATAGAGAGAGGAAAAGAAAGAGAGGGTTAGGGAAAGATTTCGCGCATGGGGATTATTTTCCCGAACTCGCAAAAATGAGCTCGATCCAGGAAAATAAAAAGAGGCATGATTGATGGATTTAAATCCAAAACCATTGAATTTACTTCGAATGGTATGGACTAGGATAACATTTTGGAAGAGTCCAAAAATGTTAAGAATTTAGGAGGAGCCTCAATAAAATAGGTAAGAATTGTTGGCAAAGTTTGGGGACCACACTTGAAGTAGAAAGGGCATGGGAATTTTGCAAGTGCGTTACGGTTAATTCCAAACTAATGGAATATTTATAATAGCTCCATAAATATTAGGATGATATGTTATAAAGAGAAATCATCATGTGAATTCCCTCGATTTAAAGAGATCAAAAGATCGATGCAATTTATTTAGTTGAGGTTTTAAAAATTAAATGACATGCTGGCATGATGACATGATGCAATGCAAGAGATGACATGATGAAATGCAACAAACAAAAAATAAATCACACGGCAAAAATCGGAATAGCTGGAAGTCTTCTGGAGCGTCGGTATCGGGGCATTACAACACTCCACCACTACAAGAGGATCACGTCCCGAGATCTAGGATGGCACCGGAGGGAAAAGGAAGAGGAAGATAAGAGGTAAACTAAGTTGCTTCTTTGACGAACGAGTGAAACCACGAACCTTGAGATGTTGAGCAATTTAAAAGAAAGAGTACAATAGAGATGAACGAGATTGCAAACAATCCGTTAGAAAATAGGAACAAGGAGTATTACGAGAACTTGAAGGTTGAAAGACATGGAAATAAGAGCTTCACGAACGAAAAGAATATGACCACCTCGGTATAATGAGATAGCCAAGGAACAAGAATGACATAATTTAGACAGCTCTCCGGTAGAAAAGAGAAGAAAACTTGATGAGATGAAAAGATATTGAAGAGATGATACAACACTCCGGTTAAATGGATAAGCACGAAAAGAACACGATCCTCACAATTCGAGATGATGAGTGAAGAGAGCAACATCACCATGCCTTCAGAAGAAAGAATAGAAGATAGATCATTGGAATAAAAGAATGGAGAAGAAAATGCCAACTTCTGCCACAAATGATCTTGGAAAGCACCCTTCCAAGAAGGTTATAACGGAGTTGTTGGAAAATCCACAACGAAAAGAATAAGATTGTAGTGGGCTTATGGAAAACATCTCAAAATGATGAGGTGACAACCGGCCACTAAAGGAAACAATTGATTTGATTGAGAGCACCAAAGAGATGAAAAACTTCTTCACCGAGATGACAA
>NC_057810.1:83247277-83252428 GCF_018294505.1 Triticum aestivum
TTCAAGGGTCGTCGTGGGAAGTAGTTGTTCATGTGGCGACGGTAGTGGAAGTAGTGGTACACGGCGACGGTAGTTGTACACGTGTCGGAGAGGAACTTACGCATCCAAGTCCTCCGGGGTTCCTTGTTGTACTTGCGTTTCGGTGCGGTACTTAGCGATTCCAGGATGTAGAGGTACACTTGTTGTAGCCTTGTAGTCGTTCATGTATCACCGCGATGTAGTCGTACTTGGCGTCCGCAGCAGCATGTCCATGATGGCCAAACAAACCAATAGAGACCGAAGGCAGCAGGGTCCGAGGCAAGGCTTGAGCGGTGAGATGCCATGGGCGTGCAACAGAGCAAAGGGGGCGTCGGGGCTCATGGGCAGCATGGACGGGCAGAGGCGCGGGGCGGAGGTGGAGGACCGGCGAGGGCGGGGACGAGACTGGACGCCGATGCGGATCTCAAGGACGTCGTTGGACCTGGAGGTTGAGGCGACCGGTGGCGGAGCTTGGAGTGGCGGCGCCATGGAGGTTCGGGCACGGGGAGGAGGCCAGGGCCGTGGAGGTCGGGGACGACCCGATCTGAACAGAGTCGGCGGCTGGCGATGCAGAGGACGCGTCCTGGCACTTGAAGGAGGCCGAGCCGGCGGCGGATCCGGCCAGGAAGAGGCGCCGGCGGCAGGAGGGAGCTAGGCACAGAGGCAAGAAGACGTGGCGGCGGCCATGGACTCGACGAGGGGGTCGGCCGCGAGGCTCTGCTCCTCTCTCTTTCTCTGTGGGAGGCAGCGCGAGGGAGGAGACGAGAGGGAGATGGGGATCGGGCGATGGGTGTGCGTGGGTGGCAGCAGAGGGGAACGAGGAGAGGAAGATGGCGGCGTGAGGGAGGAGATCGGGAGAGATCGAGAGGACGAGGGTTGGGATAGCTAGGGTTAACAGCGGGGGCAGCTGGGCCTATGGGCCGGCTTAGTTGGTCGGGCCTAAGAGGCCGGCTGGGCTGGCTCTCTTCTCTCTCCCTCTAATTTTCTAGAAGAAATGAAATAGAGAGAGGAAAAGAAAGAGAGGGTTAGGGAAAGATTTTGTGCATGGTGATTATTTTCCCGAACTCGCAAAAATGAGCTCGATCCAGGAAAGTAAAAAGAGGCATGATTGAAAGATTTAAATCCAAAACCATTGAATTTAATTCGAATGGGATGGACTAGGATAACATTTTGGAAGAGTCCAAAAATGTTAAGAATTTAGGAGAAGCCTCGATAAAAGAGGTAAGAATTGTTGGCAAAGTTTGGGGACCACACTTGAAGTAGAAAGGGCATGGGAATTTTGCAAGTGTGTTACGGTTAATTCCAAACTAATGGAATATTTATAATAGCTCCATAAATATTAGGAGGATATATTATAAAGAGAAATCACCATGTGAATTCCCTCGATTTAAATAGATCAAAAGATCTATGCAATTTATTTAGTTGAGGTTTTAAAAATTAAATGACATGCTGGCATGATGACATGATGCAATGCAAGAGATGACATGATGAAATGCAACAAACAAAAAATAAATCACACCGCAAAACTCGGAATAGCTGGAAGTCTTCTGGAGCGTCGGTCTTGGGGCGTTACACATATGTACGCATGTGCTTTGGCATACTAATGGTGCACCAGTCGATGATGCGTCATTAATGTGATTATCACAGTACGCCATTAGTGTCTTGAGTGGTGCGCCACTAGTATGAATATTAGGGATTATTTTTTTCTTTTCTGATATTTTCACAGGTTACAAAATATATTATTGGACAGAATTTAGACAACACCACATAGCAACAGCAGATTCATCAAATACAGTAGAAGATTAGTCTCCGAATATAATTCATCATATTAGTCTTCGAATTCAAAAGACCGAACAAAGATAGAACATTACAAGTCTCGAGACCGCGAGTAGCGAGTTTGTCTTCACATTACAAGTCGATATCGATCATCTAAACTACCATCACATAGAAGAGAGCTGCGGTCAATCACGATGAGCATCATCGCGATGAAACTGGTCTTCATCCGGTTCCTCCAACGCTCCCTCCTCTCTCCCGCTAGATAGCGGGCGTATCTAGATTCCGCCTTCGCCCTAGTGGTGTACCCTTTGTAACTGTTACCGCTGAAACGGTGAACCTGTCTCCGACACTCCTTCCAGTCGTCGTAGACTCCGGGAACCTTACCCTTGTACACGACATACGACGGCATCTCTATGCACAAGCCAAACAACAGACAATACATAAGCAATATATAAGTATGCAACAAAAGGATCGGAAGAGAAAAGCAAGACATTAATAGCACGATTCATGGTCGTACTAATAAATAGCATCGATTACATCTAAGTTGAACGACTGTCCAAACCAAAGAGACGTACAAGTTCATTAAAGTTTAATTACAACATGAGCCAATCAATGTTTCAGAACTACACATAGCATCACTACTTTCGACTTGACTCATGGGACTGGAGCGTGGATGAAGCCGCCATCTGTCGTGATGGTCATGAAATCGCGGGCGTTGTCAGCCTGCGTTTGTAGCATTGTGTATATCTCACTGTTGGACGGTTGATATCTAAGGTAGAACTGCCCCGAGGTACGAAGGACATCTTGATGGATAATTTCCGTAAACTCCGACTGGATGCGAAAGAATTCTTGTCTGATGTTCGCGCCCTAGATTGCCGACAAGCTCGCGGCCCAATCTTTGAGATTATCTGGTAGCAGAAGGTGATGATGGTCCCGCACGATCGACCGCATGTGATGGAGGGCGTAGTAGGCATCCTTCTGACCGCCAGGCGGCTGCTTGACGCAGGAGAACTTTGTATTGTGGGCGAACACGTGCCTGTCGTACTACGAACTGGCTTGGTGAAGGTGTCTCCAGATTTGGCGTAGCCGGGGAGAACATCATCAAGAACTTCCTTGATATTTGTTTAGTCTATCTTGGAGTCACGGTCCGGGTCGAAATACGTGGCCATGGAATATTTCGTGCTTAAGAGGATGAGTGTGGAATGTGTGTCACTGCACAGAACACGGAATGTTAGAAAAAAAAGAACAATCGAAATCTAAGAAATCTTATGTTACGGGGCAGTTAGGAGGATGACTTACTCGGGAAAGTAAGGCACGAGAAAGTTATCCTCATCTGGGTTTGCCAGAATGATGCCTTCTAGGTAAGAACTCGCGACATGCCGGTTCCCTGCGCTGCCCAAGATCTTGGCACGCATGTAGAAGGGGTCGACTATCACGATGTTCGGGGTCTTGTCTCTAATGATCCGCATCTCCATACTCAGCGAAAACAGCCGAACAAAGGTGTAGTGCAGCGGATGAAGGTTAAACATAGCAAAGATGTCATCAAACCGCAGGACGATCGTACCCCCGATGGCGCCATCCACAAAGCCCTTGCCCTCTGACACCTTGGCCACGAAAACCGGGTATGCCACATCATTCTCTCTAAGACGTCACTTCTCTAAAGAAAGAACACTGTCATGCAGACTCCGCATAGCACCGGTTGCAGCATTGAGCCTATTTGTCGGTGGCATCGCCCTACCCGCCACATGCACCCTCCTCGAGATATCCTTAGGTGAAGGTGGCCCATCCTGAGCATGGATCATACTCAGTGCCGGCTGGCTCACACCCTTGTTACTCTTTCTTTTCCGTCCCTTCTTCTTCTGTTGTAATGGGACCGAGTTCTACTCACAGACCGCCTTCTTGAGTGTGTTGGGGCTGATAATATTTGGCACCTCGGCTATCTGAGGCTCGGTGAAGTCGGCAGCCGGAGGCGTCTCCTGAGAACTGAACGCCAGACGACGCCTGTTGCAATTGGGTTTCTTCGCGGTACAAGCTAGATCGCGATCGTCTTTTGTATGCTTGGGTTCTTGAGAAGGAGGCCCCAAGAATTCGTCATCGTACCCATGTTCGGCAAAGTACTTATCGACGTTGCTAAATGTACGTCCGTCGTCGTTGTCGTCGTCGTCTAGATCCTGTGCCATATGCATGTTCGGATCTTGTGCCATAGGGATGTCCGGCATGTCCGGTAGCGTTGTGGCGGTCTTGCCATGGCTTGGCGCCGGCATGACTGGCATTGTTGTCTTTGGGGTGGCGTCCCCCGCCCCCAAACGAATCTGGCTCTTCGGCCAAAGCAGGGGCCAGCTTAGGCAGGCGTTGAGGGTCATCAAATCATCTTCGTCGGCCCCGGCGGGTCGAATCGGAGGTAACAACTCGTCGCAGCCTCGCAGCACCCGAACCAGTTGAAACCTATACACGGTGGGTGGCATCGGTTTACCGTGGAACACGGGGTTGCCCGGTTGAAGGATTTTGCCCTTGGCGACATCGACCAACTCGCCGTTCACGAAGTGCAGGAGAGTGCAAGGAACGTCGACGGCGCCCTGCGAAAACATGTAGGGCGTCAGGGATGCCTAGTCAAAGGCAAGGAGATGAAGTCCTCGACCGACAGGCTTAATTAGTTACCGTGATGATGGCGTCGAGCTCGGCTAATGTCGAGGCACCGCCAACGGCGGGCGTGCAACTGACGGAGGGGTCGCTTGCTGCCGAGGTGCCGGCCGGCATACACCCGGGTGCATTAAGGTTCAATGCCCGTGTCGGCGTCGGAGAAACCAATACCGCCGCCGTCGGAGACACCAATGGCACCGTCGGAGACACCAATGGCGCCGCCTGCGTGTTGTGCGAGTTGCTGGCCGTGAAGCTGGGAATCGGGGGCAGCCCCTGTTGGCCACCCGCAATCCACGTCGTCAGCCCATGAATCAAGGTAGGCATAATGCCGGTGAGCGTCGATTCCAGTTGTTGTTGCACTTTCTCTTGGACAATCTCCGGAATCCGCGCCACTTGTGCCTTGAGTTCTTGAACCTCGCGCAACTGGCTGTCCGAGCTGGTCTTTTTCTCCTTTCGCCCACCAACGGTATAGTATGATGACCATTTTGTGGACAAGCATTTGTCGGCCACACGACCAGCTGACGACGGTTTACTGAGCTTATCATTGTTTTTCATTACATTCAACACCCTATTTAGAGTGCTGTCCCAAGCAGGGGTGCTCTGAGACAACCCCGCGCTACTGCTTTCAGTCTCCTTCGCAAGAACAAGCCCAAGCGCACTGGTCTTCGGATCCGTGGTAAGCTCCTTTGTTATCGGGTTCTCCTTGTACCGGGCCCT
>NC_057810.1:83253304-83253694 GCF_018294505.1 Triticum aestivum
GACAAAACCCAGCAAACTAGCACCACAATGTGCCTCTACTTTCATATGGATGAAAATGCCACAGACCATATGGTCCTCTGCTTTCATATGGATAAAAATCAGCTCAACTTATGTGTGCTTCCATTCCAGATCTAACAGGCCACTGAACAAAAAATCATCAATAGTTTTAGCTGAAAAAAAATTATGGATTGCTGTTAACTGAAAATTAGTGAAAGAAACTGTTGCTGATCATGGAGCAGTTGTACACTACACATGCTTAAACTCTGAGCAACTGTACTGTTATGGTCAAAACTGAATGTTGATTGCTTGCATCATCTACTCTGAATGATATTAATTAGTCAAAGAAGAAAGCAAATAGATATTTTCTCTCACAACTCAGATTGCTCACTG
>NC_057810.1:83254526-83255893 GCF_018294505.1 Triticum aestivum
GAATAATGATTTCAAACTGCTTCTGATGGCATACATAAGCATAAGTTCAGTCCGCCAAATCAAGCATGGTTTCTTACTGTCCACCTAAACAACCACCACCACAAGGAGCAGATGCAGATAACTCACTCAAAAAGACTAATAAACACCAGTTGCAGATGGATCACTTCCTTTTAACCTTACTAATGATATATATGTTCCCTTATTGCAACATTGCTAATACAGGATGACATCAATTTGCTGAAATAGCTATAACAGAACACGCATAATCAATCAGCTAGAGAGCTTTTTGCCCTTTCGCTCTCGGGGATAATTCAATGATCCAGTAAAACCATGAGGAGACTTACTTCTAGCCTAGCAACAACTAAAGGCAGAAGGGTCGACAACTCCCAGGAAACTTGTCACTAAATGTTCAGTAAATTGATCTTTTTTTGAGAATTATCTGCTTGAAATTAATATAGTCTGAACTTGTATAACGGTAATATAGGCTGTTGATGTTCATTACATAGAGATCTAACTGATCATCATTACATAGAGATCTAAGATCTGACAAGGGCTGTTTTTCTGGATCATCATTACATAGAGATCTAAGATCTGATTGACCAAACAAAAGCTTGTATATTTCCTGAGCGGTCCATTTTATTCTCTGCAGGCCTGTCTGAACATCAACAACTTTACAGTTTCGCTGTCAGACGAGGGATTCGGAGAGGATCCATGCCCTGGCGTGACCAAAACACTTGCCATTGAAGCAGACTGTTCTTAATCTGTGAGTTCTACTCAGCTTAGGGTTCCAGCACTACAAATATGCTCATTGAAAATCACATTCGGAAGCTGCAGTGGTGGTTGCTTTTATGCAATATGACATCCTGGAAGTGGAAGTCTACCTAGAGTTAGGTTCAGATTTGTTTTGAGCATCTTGATGTTATCCTGGTACTATTCAGGAAGCTGACCATATGCGCAATGCATTGCGTCTCAGGCTCATTATACCTAATGTGGCCATGAGTTCAAACCACGAGCAAGCAAACTACCACTAAGATAAGCATATTGTACAATGCATCATGAATGTCCTATATCAATCTGATGTAGTGTGAGGATTCTCTTGCTTAATTAAGGCCAGTTCTGGTTCAAAAAACCTATCGTATTCCCCTTCTTACTTTACAATGGTACAGATGGCCAGGAAACATACCCAGGAGCTTGAAATTTACAAGCTTGCAGGCTGTCGTAGGGGGAAGGAGGGGAAGGGGGGAGAGGTGAGGAATCACCTGTGGGATAACGGCAGGCTGCCGTAGGAGCACACCGGCATCGAGGAGGCGGCGGGCGGCGGCGCGTTGAGGAGGCGGCGCGTCGAGGAGGAGGCGGTGCTTCGAGGA
>NC_057810.1:83255903-83271514 GCF_018294505.1 Triticum aestivum
TTTTTTTTTGGATTTTTAGTTGCATTCATTTGTGAATTGGTAAAACATTTATGAATATGAAAAAATATCATTAAATATAAAAAAATATTCATGAATTCAAAAAGTGCCCATGAAAAAACATTTATGAATGTGTTGAAATACAATCGAGAAATGAAGGCTACAATTTAAATACAATCGATCTTAGCTAGCTATCTGTTCACAATCTTCTTGCCCTTCTTTTTCGCAAATGGAGTTCTTCTGTGGAACGGACGTCCTTTAGGTAGGGTGGTCTTGCTTCTTCTTGTGGTGTATGCTGCAACTTCATCGTCGTCGTCATGTTCGATCTTCGGGTCGCCGTACTTGTCGAAGTCTTGCTCATTGGCTACTCCATCCATTCCGATGATCTTCCTTTTGCCTCTCCTCACGACAACACGACTGGGCTCTGACGGGTCGGTAATGAAGAAGCATTGGTCCACTTGGGAAGCTAGTACCCATGGCTCATTTTTCGCGGTGACGTTTGCGCCCGCAGTATTGGATTTGGCTTCGGGTATAACCATGATGGTGAAATACCGGTCTTCTTGTAGGACGCTCTTGGCCCATCTGACATGGAACATCGGGACCTTCTCTCCAGTGTAGCTCAGCTCCCAGATCTCCTCGATCCTTCCATAGTATCTGTCCTTGTCGTTACCGGTGTAGGATATGTTTTCATGTCATATACTTGACTTCTCTTGGCACTTGGCGGTGCTTTGGCCCTTGATCATGACAACAGATCAAGCAGGTATCTCTTGCTACTAAACGGGGGTGCTTGCTTATGTCTCTTAAACATATATAAACTTCCATTGATATGTCATTGTCATCGCATGTAAGCAGCCTTTGTATCAAAACTGCAATCTGTTTTCTTCCAACATTAATACAAGCAGATTCATGAAGGTGTGTCTATGAACATGGGTAGTATGTGTGTGTCTCCTCAGTTTAAGATTCAAGTTTTCTTCTTCTTTCAGGTGCACCATTAGAGGCTAACTAGTGACGGCAAGACACAAAGCGCACCCCATTTTATTCCAAAAAAGTGAAGACCTTTGTAGGAATTGGCTACATGACACTCAACTTGAAATTATGGGCTTTTGATTTGCTACAAATATTGTACTGAGTAGTGAGGCACCATGCTCCATTGGGCACGGGTCAAATGTCGATATTGCGCTCGATGCTCACATGACATATAAGATCCCACACCGCCGCTGGACATCACCAGAATGTTGCAACACATTTCTTTTCTTCATTGATTCCCAATAAGAACCCGATGGAGGCAGCACGGTATTTTCTCAGGCCTTCATACCATAAAGTGCCAGCCTTTTATTCCAAACAAAGTGTTTCGTTTCCAATGTCTCCTAATCTCAAGTTATAACACCACTACTAGGAAAAGGCATGCTAGTAGCGCACCAGTTTTGCCTACTAATAGCGCACTACCGGTGCGCCACTAGCACCATGCCATTAGAATTAAATACTAACGGCGCACCACTGGTTCGCCATTAGTATCCGGTGTACTAATGGCGCACCACGTAGTGCGCCATTAGTATAGCCCACAATGCGTCATTAGTATATGCCTCCGAGGGGGCCATATTGTCACGCCCAATATGCGACCCTATTCAAAAGGAACTCGAAGGTCCCACCAAGGATAGATCCGCATATTGAAACGCTTTTACAAGGTGGATATCATTACATCAACATTACATAATAGATAGGGATACATATAAGAGGCATACAATGCCACACAAATACAACATCATATCATACATGAGAACAACATCCGACTACGGATGAAACACAAACAGAAACTCAAACGACAACCACCCTGCTAGCCCAGGCTGCCGACCTGGAACCTATCCCCTGATCGAAGAAGCAGCAGAAGAAGAACTCCAAAACAAGCAAACATCGCTCTCGCGTCATGATCATCGCATAACCTGTACCTGCAACTGTTGTTGTAGTAATCTGTGAGCCACGAGGACTCAGCAATCCCATTACCATGGGTATCAAGACTAGCAAAGCTAAATGGGAAAGGAAAGGGTAAAGTGGTGAGGTTGCAATAGCGACTAAGCATATATGGTGGCTAACCAACGCAAATAAGAGCAAGAAGAGAGCAAGCAGAACGGTCGTCAACTAGCAATGATCAAGAGGTGATCCTGAACTCCTGCTTATGTCAAACATAACCCAAAACCGTGTTCACTTCCCGGACTCCGCCAAGAAGAGACGATCACGGCTACACACGCGGTTGATGCGTTTTAATTCGGATCTGGTGTCAAGTTGTCTACAACCGGACATTAACAAATTCCCATCTGCCACATAACCGTGGGCACGGCTTTCGAAAGTTTAAACCCTGCAGGGGTGTCCCAACTTAGCCCATGATAAGCTCTCGCGATCAACGAAGGATGTACCTTCTCCCAGGAAGACCCGATCAGTCTTGGAATCCTGGTTTACAAGACATTTCGACAATGGTAAAACAAGACCAGCAAAGCCGCCCGATGTGCCGTCAAATCCCGATAGGAGCTGCACAAATCTCGTTCTTAGGGCACACCGGATAGGTCAGCCTACGAGTAAAACCAACCCTCGAGTTGCCCCGAGGTGGCCCCGCAGTCTGCCCATTTCGGACCAACACTCGAAGGAGCACTGGCCCCGGGGGGGTTAAAAAATATGACCCTCGGGCTCCGGAAACCCAAGGGAAAAAGGGCTAGGTGAGGCAAATGGTAAAACCAAGGTTGGGCCTTGCTGGAGGAGTTTTATTCAAAGCGAACTGTCAAGGGGGTCCCATAAATCTCCCAACCACGTAAGCAACGCAAAATCCGGGAACATAACACCGGTATGACGGAAACTAGGGCGGCAAGAGTGGAACAAAACACCAGGCATAATGCCGAGTCTTCCACCCTTTACCAAGTATATAGATGCATTAATTAAATAAGAGATATTGTGATATCCCAACATAATCCTGTCCACCATGGAGCAATCGTCAACTTCACCTGCAACTAACAACGCTATAAGAGGGGCTGAGCAAAGCGGTAACATAGCCAAGCAACGGTTTGCTAGGAAGGGTGAAAATGTTAGAGGCTGACATGGCAAATTGGGAGGCTTGAGGAACAAGAGATAGGTAGCACAGCAAAGCGATAGAACGAAGCAACTAGCATAGAAATGATAGTAGTGAGGTCCAGGGTAGCGGTCATCTTGCCTGAAATCCCGCTGGGAAGAAGAACGAGTCCATGAAGAAGACGAACAGACGTAGTCGAACGAATCCTCACAACTCCGGAACAAAACCGAATCTAACAAGAGAAGCAAACCGGAAAGGAGGAAACAACATGGTAAACACACAAGCATAAACATGTCATGATGCACAAACAAGTATGATGCATGTCTGGTTTAAAAGCATGGCGAAGCATGGCAATGTGCAACAAACAATACTACTAGTTAAGTGGAGCTCAATATGCAACAAGTTGCATATTGACGAAACACCACATTCGAGTTATTTAGTTCGCTCTCGTTTAGGTACACAATAATATTAAATGTTGTTAAACATGGCAAAAGGTGAAACATAATTGAGCTAACTATTTAGGCAAGTTTAAGTGAGGCCGGAAACAAGAAACAATAATCCCAGTAAATCCCCACATGTTATTTACCAATTTAACGCAAACAACAATTTTAAACATTTTAAATGTTGTTATCATGATGTGGATGACATATCCACGTTTTATGCAATTTTTATGAAAATGATGACATGAGAATGTTATGAAGCATTTGGTCACCATGGCGGAACAAAAAGGGTGCCACGGCAGTGAAACGGAAATGGTGCCACGCAACATATCGGTTCTGATAGCTCATGGGGATACCGTTGCAAAAAGAAGCGTGCGGCTGTGCGAAACATGCTAGAGATGGTGGAGGGCTCCCGACTACCGGGTTCCCACGGGTTAGTGGCATGGAAACGAGAGACAACTCGGACACGGTGCAAACACGAGCATCTCATACAACATGCATTCGTCCACGGGTCATCGTCTCGGCGGTTATACCTTTGAAGCGTGCATTTCCAGAGCGGTTCGGGTTCGGTACGATGTAGAGTAAGTAGTCGTTCACGGGTCATCGTGGGAAGTAGTTGTTCATGTGGTGACGGTAGTGGAAATAGTGGTACACGGCGACGGTAGTTGTACACATATCGGAGAGGAACTTGCGCATCCAAGTCCTTCGGGGTTCCTTGTTGTACTTGCGTTTTGGTGCGGTACTTAGCGATTCCAGGATGTAGAGGTACACTTGTCGTAGCCGTGTAGTCGTTCAGCAGGGTCCGAGGCAAGGCTTGAGCGGTGAGATGCCATGGGCGTGCAACAGAGCAAAGGGGGCGTCGGGGCTCATGGGCAGCATGGACGGGCAGAGGCGCGGGGCGGAGGTGGAGGACCGGCGAGGGCGGGGACGAGACTGGACGCATATGCGGATATCAAGGACTTCGTTGGGCCTGGAGGTTGAGGCGACTGGTGGCGGAGCTTGGGGTGGCGGTGCCATGGAGGTTCGGGCACGGGGAGGAGGCCAGGGCCGTGGAGGTTGGGGATGACCCGATCTGAACGGCGTCGGCGGCTGGCGATGCAGAGGACGCATCCTGGCGCTTGAAGGAGGCCGAGCCGGCGGCGGATCCGGCCAAGAAGAGGCGCCGGCGGCAGGAGGGAGCCAGGCACAGAGGCAAGAAGACGTGGCGGCGGCCATGGACTCGACGAGGGGGTCGGCCGTGAGGCTCTGCTCCTCTCTCTTTCTCTGTGGGAGGCAGCGCGAGGGAGGAGATGAGAGGGAGATGGGGATCGGGCGATGGGTGTGCGTGGGTGGCAGCAGAGGGGAACGAGGAGAGGAAGATGGCGGCGTGAGGGAGGAGATCGGGAGAGATCGAGAGGACGAGGGTTGGGGTAGCTAGGGTTAACAGCGGGGGGCGACTGGGCCTATGGGTCTGCTTAGTTGGTCGGGCCTAAGAGGCCGGCTGGGCTGGCTCTCTTCTCTCTCCCTCTAATTTTCAAGCAGAAAAGAAATAGAGAGAGGAAAAGAAAGAGAGGGTTAGGGAAAGATTTTGCGCATGGGGATTATTTTCCCGAACTCGCAAAAATGAGCTCGATCCAGGAAAATAAAAAGAGGCATGATTGATGGATTTAAATCCAAAACCATTGAATTTACTTCGAATGGTATGGACTAGGATAACATTTTGGAAGAGTCCAAAAATGTTAAGAATTTAGGAGGAGCCTCGATAAAATAGGTAAGAATTGTTGGCAAAGTTTGGGGACCACACTTGAAGTAGAAAGGGCATGGGAATTTTGCAAGTGCGTTACGGTTAATTCCAAACTAATGGAATATTTATAATAGCTCCATAAATATTAGGATGATATGTTATAAAGAGAAATCATCATGTGAATTCCCTCGATTTAAAGAGATCAAAAGATCTATGCAATTTATTTAGTTGAGGTTTTAAAAATTAAATGACATGCTGGCATGATGACATGATGCAATGCAAGAGATGACATGATGAAATGCAACAAACAAAAAATAAATCACACGGCAAAAATCGGAATAGCTGGAAGTCTTCTGGAGCGTCGGTATCGGGGCATTACGACACTCCACCACTACAAGAGGATCACGTCCCGAGATCTAGGATGGCACCGGAGGGAAAAGGAAGAGGAAGATAAGAGGTAAACTAAGTTGCTTCTTTGACGAACGAGTGAAACCACGAACCTTGAGATGTTGAGCAATTTAAAAGAAAGAGTACAATAGAGATGAACGAGATTGCAAACAATCCGTTAGAAAATAGGAACAAGGAGTATTACGAGAACTTGAAGGTTGAAAGACATGGAAATAAGAGCTTCACGAACGAAAAGAATATGACCACCTCGGTATAATGAGATAGCCAAGGAACAAGAATGACATAATTTAGACAGCTCTCCGGTAGAAAAGAGAACAAAACTTGATGAGATGAAAAGATATTGAAGAGATGATACAACACTCCGGTTAAATGGATAAGCACGAAAAGAACACGATCCTCACAATTCGAGATGATGAGTGAAGAGAGCAACATCACCATGCCTTCAGAAGAAAGAATAGAAGATAGATCATTGGAATAAAAGAATGGAGAAGAAAATGCCAACTTCTGCCACAAATGATCTTGGAAAGCACCCTTCCAAGAAGGTTATAACGGAGTTGTTGGAAAATCCACAACGAAAAGAATAAGATTGTAGTGGGCTTATGGAAAACATCTCAAAATGATGAGGTGACAACCGGCCACTAAAGGAAACAATTGATTTGATTGAGAGCACCAAAGAGATGAAAAACTTCTTCACCGAGATGACAAGGAGAAAATTGGATCATTGATAAGCACCACAATAGCAACATTCCTTAGGTAAGGCTTTAGGTGAAATCTATACCCAGATAACTCCAGAGAAGAGATTGATGGATTTAAAATACCTCCTTCTTGACAACATGTGAATCATGAAACATGAAGGAAATTGTCAAGAATGATATAACACCATCTCAAAAGATAAGGTAGAAAGAATTGCACTTCGGATGCAAGATGAAGAATGCTTGAACTCCTCAAAACAAAACATGTGTTCGGCACCATGTTTATTTTAGAGTATAGCTTGGCTGATCTTAACTCCAAGAAAAATCTTGAAGAACAATTGAAGAATGAAAAGAATCCTTGACGAACCACAATGTAGAACCTCTTGGGAGATCTCCGGAAATGAAAATGATTATGAAGAAGAATTGGAGGTTGAAGAGAACCAAAATTGAAGCCTTGCAATGATTTAGATGGAGCTACGAAATGAGTAAACTTTGAACTCCGGACAAGAAAGATGAATAACTTGGAACCGAGAATTACTTCCTGATGAAAAAAACTCTGGAAGAAGGAATTAATCACTTGGATGAAACAAGTATAAGAATTATGTCATGCCTATCCTTCATCAAATTAAATTGATGACAAACAACGGATTTCGCATACTACTTATTCTCATTGAAAAATGATTACCGATATAGATATAGTGCAAACTTGAGGAAGGTATTGATGGAACCATGGTGGGATTTGGAAACAACGAATGAACTGATATGATAACAAAGGAAGTGAAATCTTGAACGAACCACCGTAAAAATTGGAAAAGGGAGTAGCAAGGGCACAATTCACCGGAAAGAATTTGAAAACGACTGATACCAACTTGTCACTCCCAATATGCGACCCTATCCAAAAGGAACTCGAAGGTCCCACCAAGGATAGACCCGCATATTGAAATGCTTTTGCAAGGTGGATATCATTACATCAACATTACATAATAGATAGGGATACATACAAGAGGCATACAATGCCACACAAATACAACATCATATCATACATGAGAACAACATCCGACTACGGATGAAACACAAACAGAAACTCAAACGACAACCACCCTGCTAGCCCAGGCTGCCGACCTGGAACCTATCCCCTGATCGAAGAAGCAGCAGAAGAAGAACTCTAAAACAAGCAAACATCGCTCTCGCGTCATGATCATCGCATAACCTGTACCTGCAACTGTTGTTGTAGTAATCTGTGAGCCACGAGGACTCAGCAATCCCATTACCATGGGTATCAAGACTAGCAAACCTAAATGGGAAAGGAAAGGGTAAAGTGGTGAGGTTGTAGCAGCGACTAAGCATATATGGTGACTAACCAACGCAAATAAGAGCGAGAAGAGAGCAAGCGGAACGGTCGTCAACTAGCAATGATCAAGAGGTGATCCTGAACTCCTACTTACGTCAAACATAACCCAAAACCGTGTTCACTTCCCGGACTCCACCGAGAAGAGACCATCACGGCTACACATGCGGTTGATGCGTTTTAATTCGGATCTGGTGTCAAGTTGTCTACAACCGGACATTAACAAATTCCCAACTGCCACATAACCACGTGCACGGCTTTCGAAAGTTTAAACCCTGCAGGGGTGTCCCAACTTAGCCCATGATAAGCTCTCGCGATCAACGAAGGATATACCTTCTCCCAGGAAGACCCGATCAGTCTCGGAATCCCGGTTTACAAGACATTTCAACAATGGTAAAACAAGACCAGCAAAGCCGCCCGATGTGCCGACAAATCCCGATAGGAGCTGCACATATCTCGTTCTTAGGGCACACCGAATAGGTCAGCCTACGAGTAAAATCAACCCTCGAGTTGCCCCGAGGTGGCCCCGCAGTCTGCCCGTTTCGGACCAACACTCGAATGAGCACTGGCCGGGGGGGGTTAAATAAAGATGACCCTCGGGCTGCGGAAACCCAAGGGAAAAAGCGCTAGGTGAGGCAAATGGTAAAACCAAGGTTGGGCCTTGCTGGAGGAGTTTTATTCAAAGCGAACTGTCAAGGGGGTCCCATAAATCACCCAACCGCGTAAGCAACGCAAAATCCGGGAACATAACACCGGTATGACGGAAACTAGGGCGGCAAGAGTGGAACAAAACACCAGGCATAAGGCCGAGTCTTCCACCCTTTACCAAGTATATAGATGCATTAATTAAATAAGATATATTATGATATCCCAACATAATCCTGTCCACCATGGAGCAATCTTCAACTTCACCTGCAACTAACAATGCTATAAGATGGGCTGAGCAAAGCGGTAACATAGCCAAGCAACGGTTTGCTAGGAAGGGTGAGAAGGTTAGAGGCTGACATGGCAAATTGGGATGCTTGAGGAACAAGAGATAGGTAGCGCAGCAAAGCGACAGAACGAAGCAACTAGCATAGCAATGATAGTAGTGAGGTCCAGGGTAGCAGTCATCTTGCCTGAAATCCCGCTAGGAAGAAGAACGAGTCCATGAAGAAGACGAACAGACGTAGTCGAACAAATCCTCACAACTCCGGAACAAAACCGAAGATAACGAGAGAAGCAAACCGAAAGGCGGAAACAACATGGTAAACACACAAGCATAAACATGTAATGATGCACAAACAAGTATGATGCATGTCCGGTTTAAAAGCATGGCGAAGCATGGCAAAGTGCAACAAACAATACTACAAGTTAAGTGGAGCTCAATATGCAACGAGTTGCATACTGACGAAACACCACATTCGAGTTATTTAGTTCGCTCTCGTTTAGGTACACAACAATATTAAATGTTGTTAAACATGGCAAAAGGTGAAACATAATTGAGCTAACTATTTAGGCAAGTTTAAGTGACGCCGGAAACAAGAAACAACAATTTTAAACATTTTAAATGTTGTTATCATGATGCGGATGACATATTCACATTTTATGCATTTTTTATGAAAATGTTGACATGAGCATGTTATGAAGCATTTGGTCACCATGGCGGAACAAAAAGGGTGCCACGGCAGTGAAATGGAAATGGTGCCACGCAATATATCGATTCCGATAGCTCATGGAGATACCGGTGCAAAAAGGAAGCATGCGGATGTGTGGAACATGCTAGAGATGGTGGAGGGCTCCCGACTACCGGGTTCCCACGGGTTAGTGGCATGGAAACGAGTGACAAATCAGACAGGGTGCAAACACGAGCATCTCATACAACATGCATTCGTCCACGGGTCATCGTCTCGGCGGTTATACCTTTGAAGCATGCATTTTCGGAGCGGTTCGGGTTCGGTACGATGTACAGTAAGTAGTCGTTCAAGGGTCGTCGTGGGAAGTAGTTGTTCATGTGGCGACGGTAGTGGAAGTAGTGGTACACGGCGACGGTAGTTGTACACGTGTCGGAGAGGAACTTACGCATCCAAGTCCTCCGGGGTTCCTTGTTGTACTTG
Organism: Triticum aestivum; assembly: GCF_018294505.1. Taxonomy (NCBI): domain Eukaryota; kingdom Viridiplantae; phylum Streptophyta; class Magnoliopsida; order Poales; family Poaceae; genus Triticum; species Triticum aestivum. The sequence goes on from NC_057810.1 coordinate 83,265,663, forward strand.
CGTTTCGGTGCGGTACTTAGCGATTCCAGGATGTAGAGGTACACTTGTTGTAGCCTTGTAGTCGTTCATGTATCACCGCGATGTAGTCGTACTTGGCGTCCGCAGCAGCATGTCCATGATGGCCAAACAAACCAATAGAGACCGAAGGCAGCAGGGTCCGAGGCAAGGCTTGAGCGGTGAGATGCCATGGGCGTGCAACAGAGCAAAGGGGGCGTCGGGGCTCATGGGCAGCATGGACGGGCAGAGGCGCGGGGCGGAGGTGGAGGACCGGCGAGGGCGGGGACGAGACTGGACGCCGATGCGGATCTCAAGGACGTCGTTGGACCTGGAGGTTGAGGCGACCGGTGGCGGAGCTTGGGGTGGCGGCGCCATGGAGGTTCGGGCACGGGGAGGAGGCCAGGGCCGTGGAGGTCGGGGACGACCCGATCTGAACAGAGTCGGCGGCTGACGATGCAGAGGACGCGTCCTGGCGCTTGAAGGAGGCCGAGCCGGCGACGGATCCGGCCAGGAAGAGGCGCCGGCGGCAGGAGGGAGCTAGGCACAGAGGCAAGAAGACGTGGTGGCGGCCATGGACTCGACGAGGGGGTCGGCCGCGAGGCTCTGCTCCTCTCTCTTTCTCTGTGGGAGGCAGCGCGAGGGAGGAGACGAGAGGGAGATGGGGATCGGGCGATGGGTGTGCGTGGGTGGCAGCAGAGGGGAACGAGGAGAGGAAGATGGCGGCGTGAGGGAGGAGATCGGGAGAGATCGAGAGGACGAGGGTTGGGGTAGCTAGGGTTAACAGCGGGGGCGGCTGGGCCTATGGGCCGGCTTAGTTGGTCGGGCCTAAGAGGCCGGCTGGGCTGGCTCTCTTCTCTCTCCCTCTAATTTTCTAGAAGAAATGAAATAGAGAGAGGAAAAGAAAGAGAGGGTTAGGGAAAGATTTTGTGCATGGGGATTATTTTCCCGAACTCGCAAAAATGAGCTCGATCCAGGAAAGTAAAAAGAGGCATGATTGAAAGATTTAAATCCAAAACCATTGAATTTAATTCGAATGGGATGGACTAGGATAACATTTTGGAAGAGTCCAAAAATGTTAAGAATTTAGGAGAAGCCTCAATAAAAGAGGTAAGAATTGTTGGCAAAGTTTGGGGACCACACTTGAAGTAGAAAGGGCATGGGAATTTTGCAAGTGTGTTACGGTTAATTCCAAACTAATGGAATATTTATAATAGCTCCATAATTATTAGGAGGATATATTATAAAGAGAAATCACCATGTGAATTCCCTCGATTTAAATAGATCAAAAGATCTATGCAATTTATTTAGTTGAGGTTTTAAAAATTAAATGACATGCTGGCATGATGACATGATGCAATGCAAGAGATGACATGATGAAATGCAACAAACAGAAAATAAATCACACCGCAAAACTCGGAATAGCTGGAAGTCTTCTGGAGCGTCGGTCTCGGGGCGTTACACATATGTACGCATGTGCTTTGGCATACTAATGGTGCACCAGTCGATGATGCGTCATTAATGTGATTATCACAGTACGCCATTAGTGTCTTGAGTGGTGCGCCACTAGTATGAATATTAGGGATTATTTTTTTCTATTCTGATATTTTCACAGGTTACAAAATATATTATTGGACAGAATTTAGACAACACCACATAGCAATAGCAGATTCATCAAATACAGTAGAAGATTAGTCTCCGAATATAATTCATCATATTAGTCTTCGAATTCAAAAGACCGAACAAAGATAGAACATTACAAGTCTCGAGACCGCGAGTAGCGAGTTTGTCTTCACATTACAAGTCGATATCGATCATCTAAACTACCATCACATAGAAGAGAGCTGCGGTCAATCACGATGAGCATCATCGCGATGAAACTGGTCTTCATCCGGTTCCTCCAACGCTCCCTCCTCTCTCCCGCTAGATAGCGGGCGTATCTAGATTCCGCCTTCGCCCTAGTGGTGTACCCTTTGTAACTATTACCGCTGAAACGGTGAACCTGTCTCCGACACTCCTTCCAGTCGTCGTAGACTCTGGGAACCTTACCCTTGTACACGACATACGACGGCATCTCTATGCACAAGCCAAACAACAGACAATACATAAGCAATATATAAGTATGCAACAAAAGGATCGGAAGAGAAAAGCAAGACATTAATAGCACGATTCATGGTCGTACTAATAAATAGCATCGATTACATCTAAGTTGAACGACTGTCCAAACCAAAGAGACGTACAAGTTCATTAAAGTTTAATTACAACATGAGCCAATCAATGTTTCAGAACTACACATAGCATCACTACTTTCGACTTGACTCATGGGACTGGAGCGTGGATGAAGCCGCCATCTGTCGTGATGGTCATGAAATCGCGGGCGTTGTCAGCCTGCGTTTGTAGCATTGTGTATATCTCACTGTTGGACGGTTGATATCTAAGGTAGAACTGCCCCGAGGTACGAAGGACATCTTGATGGATAATTTCCGGAAACTCCGACTGGATGTGAAAGAATTCTTGTCTGGTGTTCGCGCCCTAGATTGCCGACAAGCTCGCGGCCCAATCTTTGAGATTATCTGGTAGCAGAAGGTGATGATGGTCCCACACGATCGACCGCATGTGATGGAGGGCGTAGTAGGCATCCTTCTGACCGCCAGGCGGCTGCTTGACGCAGGAGAACTTTGTATTGTGGGCGAACACGTGCCTGTCGTACTACGAACTGGCTTGGTGAAGGTGTCTCCAGATTTGGCGTAGCCGGGGAGAACATCATCAAGAACTTCCTTGATATTTGTTTAGTCTATCTTGGAGTCACGGTCCGGGTCGAAATACGTGGCCATGGAATATTTCGTGCTTAAGAGGATGAGTGTGGAATGTGTGTCACTGCACAGAACACGGAATGTTAGAAAAAAAAGAACAATCGAAATCTAAGAAATCTTATGTTACGGGCAGTTAGGAGGATGACTTACTCGGGAAAGTAAGGCACGAGAAAGTTATCCTCATCTGGGTTTGCCAGAATGATGCCTTCTAGGTAAGAACTCGCGACATGCCGGTTCCCTGCGCTGCCCAAGATCTTGGCACGCATGTAGAAGGGGTCGACTATCACGATGTCCGGGGTCTTGTCTCTAATGATCCGCATCTCCATACTCAGCGAAAACAGCCGAACAAAGGTGTAGTGCAGCGGATGAAGGTTAAACATAGCAAAGATGTCATCAAACCGCAGGACGATCGTACCCCCGATGGCGCCATCCACAAAGCCCTTGCCCTCTGACACCTTGGCCACGAAAACCGGGTATGCCACATCATTCTCTCTAAGACGTCACTTCTCTAAAGAAAGAACACTGTCATGCAGACTCCGCATAGCACCGGTTGCAGCATTGAGCATATTTGTCGGTGGCATCGCCCTACCCGCCACATGCACCCTCCTCGAGATATCCTTAGGTGAAGGTGGCCCATCCTGAGCATGGATCATACTCAGTGCCGGCTGGCTCACACCCTTGTTACTCTTTCTTTTCCGTCCCTTCTTCTTCTGTTGTAATGGGACCGAGTTCTACTCACAGACCGCCTTCTTGAGTGTGTTGGGGCTGACAATATTTGGCACCTCGGCTATCTGAGGCTCGGTGAAGTCGGCAGCCGGAGGCGTCTCCTGAGAACTGAACGCCAGACGACGCCTGTTGCAATTGGGTTTCTTCGCGGTACAAGCTAGATCGCGATCGTCTTTTGTATGCTTGGGTTCTTGAGAAGGAGGCCCCAAGAATTCGTCATCGTACCCATGTTCGGCAAAGTACTTATCGACGTTGCTAAATGTACGTCCGTCGTCGTTGTCGTCGTCGTCTAGATCCTGTGCCATATGCATGTTCGGATCTTGTGCCATAGGGATGTCCGGCATGTCCGGTAGCGTTGTGGCGGTCTTGCCATGGCTTGGCGCCGGCACGACTGGCATTGTTGTCTTTGGGGTGGTGTCCCCCGCCCCCAAACGAATCTGGCTCTTCGGCCAAAGCAGGGGCCAGCTTAGGCAGGCGTTGAGGGTCATCAAATCATCTTCGTCGGCCCCGGCGGGTCGAATCGGAGGTAACAACTCGTCGCAGCCTCGCAGCACCCGAACCAGTTGAAACCTATACACGGTGGGTGGCATCGGTTTACCGTGGAACACGGGGTTGCCCGGTTGAAGGATTTTGCCCTTGGCGACATCGACCAACTCGCCGTTCACGAAGTGCAGGAGAGTGCACGGAACGTCGACGGCGCCCTGCGAAAACATGTAGGGCGTCAGGGATGCCTAGTCAAAGGCAAGGAGATGAAGTCCTCGACCGACAGGCTTAATTAGTTACCGTGATGATGGCGTCGAGCTCGGCTAATGTCGAGGCACCGCCAACGGCGGGCGTGCAACTGACGGAGGGGTCGCTTGCTGCCGAGGTGCCGGCCGGCATACACCCGGGTGCATTAAGCTTCAATGCCCGTGTCGGCGTCAGAGAAACCAATACCGCCGCCGTCGGAGAAATCAATGGCACCGTCGGAGACACCAATGGCGCTGCCTGCGTGTTGTGCGAGTTGCTGGCCGTGAAGCTGGGAATCGGGGGCAGCCCCTGTTGGCCACCCGCAATCCACGTCGTCAGCCCATGAATCAAGGTAGGCATAATGCCGGTGAGCGTCGATTCCAGTTGTTGTTGCACTTTCTCTTGGACAATCTCCGGAATCCGCGCCACTTGTGCCTTGAGTTCTTGAACCTCGCGCAACTGGCTGTCCGAGCTGGTCTTTTTCTCCTTTCGCCCACCAACGGTATAGTATGATGACCATTTTGTGGACAAGCATTTGTCGGCCACACGACCAGCTGACGACGGTTTACTGAGCTTATCATTGTTTTTCATTACATTCAACACCCTATTTAGAGTGCTGTCCCAAGCAGGGGTGCTCTGAGACAACCCCGGGCTACTGCTTTCAGTCTCCTTCGCAAGAACAAGCCCAAGCGCACTGGTCTTCGGATCCGTGGTAAGCTCCTTTGTTATCGGGTTCTCCTTGTACCGGGCCCTGACATAGTTCCTGGTCTGCTTGTCACAGTATTTCTCGAAGCGGGGCGGTAGGCCTTGCTCGGCACGCTCCGCGTCCTCCTTGTCCCATATAGGCTCCGCCACTCTGTAACCGTCGGGACCGAGTTTGTGTTCCCCTAAGTTCAACTCCCGCATTTCTTTCCCCCACTGACTTGATTCGGAGGTTGCGCTGCTCTCGCACTTGATCTTGAACTCCTTGTAGTCATCTTCACTGATCGAAGGATTTTTCGCCTTGATCTTCTCATAACTATCACCTTTCTCAATCATTCTCTTCACCGCGCTTCTCCAAGTAGACAGGGCCGTGCTCATCCTCGTGAGGGCGCCACTGTACACTTTATTCCCTGAGAGGCGTGTGTTTTCAAATTCAGCGGGGAACTTGTATTGTTTGTGCAGCTTCGTGAAGAGGAGATTGCGCAAATTCCCTTGGTCCTTATGCCTAAGGTTCTCGGTGTTGATCGAGACGGTGCTCCAGAGAATGCACCCGAGCTGAACCGAGTACCCCTTGACTATATGTTTGGGCTCCGTTGGATGACCGTCGGAGTCCACTTGAGTAACTTCCTCCTTGACGGTGCGGAGCGTGTTCGGGCACCGGTCCTTCCGTTGCCTCTTCGGTTGGCTGTCATCTGTGCGTGCGCTGCCATCATCAGTGGTGGCATCCTCGGCGGCACCATCAGTGGTGGCATCCTCGGCGGCACCATCAGTGGTGTCATCCCCGACGCCACTAGGGGTTGTGTAGTCAGCATCGGTGTCTTCCGTGGCGTCCTCATAGCAGTGAGGTTGTTCCTCCATCTCCTGGGACAGCTCCCAGAATTGCTTGCC
>NC_057810.1:83275518-83276579 GCF_018294505.1 Triticum aestivum
AGCACTCAGGTTATATTCCACCTAACCGTATCTCCATCAGAACACACACTAGCCTGACTGGTCAGTACGCAGCACACACACTAGGAGGTCCTGGGTTTGATTCCCAGGCTCCCCAATTTTTCTTTTTATGCATTTTTTCTTTGCACATATCTTTTTATCCATGCATCCAAATATAACATGTCACATATGCTAGATGCTCAGAATTTTATGTAGAAAAATAATATGCAGTTTGTTTTCATGTTAACAACATTTAAAATGTTGTTTGATATTTATTTGTGTTTAAATATGTTCAAACTTGTTTAAATCATAACTAAATATCCATAGCTCCAAATTTGACAAACTTTATATGCTTTTGGGAGTAACATATAACCAAGCACAACTAGTTTTTTTTTGGATTTTTAGTTGCATTCATTTGTGAATTGGTAAAACATTTATGAATATGAAAAAATATCATTAAATATAAAAAAATATTCATGAATTCAAAAAGTGCCCATGAAAAAACATTTATGAATGTGTTGAAATATAATCGAGAAATGAAGGCTACAATTTAAATACAATCGATCTTAGCTAGCTATATGTTCACAATCTTCTTGCCCTTCTTTTTCGCAAATGGAGTTCTTATGTGGAACGGACGTCCTTTAGGTAGGGTGGTCTTGCTTCTTCTTGTGGTGTATGCTGCAACTTCATCGTCGTCGTCATGTTCGATCTTCGGGTCGCCGTACTTGTCGAAGTCTTGCTCATTGGCTACTCCATCCATTCCGATGATCTTCCTTTTGCCTCTCCTCACGACAACACGACTGGGCTCTGACGGGTCGGTAATGAAGAAGCATTGGTCCACTTGGGAAGCTAGTACCCATGGCTCATTTTTCGCGGTGACGTTTGCGCCCGCAGTATTGGATTTGGCTTCGGGTATAACCATGATGGTGAAATACCGGTCTTCTTGTAGGACGCTCTTGGCCCATCTGACATGGAACATCGGGACCTTCTCTCCAGTGTAGCTCAGCTCCCAGATCTCCTCGATCCTTCCATAGTATCTGTCCTTGTCGTTACCGGTGTAGGAT
>NC_057810.1:83276589-83280361 GCF_018294505.1 Triticum aestivum
AGCCTAGCAACAACTAAAGGCAGAAGGGTCGACAACTCCCAGGAAACTTGTCACTAAATGTTCAGTAAATTGATCTTTTTTTGAGAATTATCTGCTTGAAATTAATATAGTCTGAACTTGTATAACGGTAATATAGGCTGTTGATGTTCATTACATAGAGATCTAACTGATCATCATTACATAGAGATCTAAGATCTGACAAGGGCTGTTTTTCTGGATCATCATTACATAGAGATCTAAGATCTGATTGACCAAACAAAAGCTTGTATATTTCCTGAGCGGTCCATTTTATTCTCTGCAGGCCTGTCTGAACATCAACAACTGTACAGTTTCGCTGTCAGACGAGGGATTCGGAGAGGATCCATGCCCTGGCGTCACCAAAACACTTGCCATTGAAGCAGACTGTTCTTAATCTGTGAGTTCTACTCAGCTTAGGGTTCCAGCACTACAAATATGCTCATTGAAAATCACATTCGGAAGCTGCAGTGGTGGTTGCTTTTATGCAATATGACATCCTGGAAGTGGAAGTCTACCTAGATTTAGGTTCAGATTTGTTTTGAGCATCTTGATGTTATCCTGGTACTATTCAGGACGCTGACCATATGCGCAATGCATTGCGTCTCAGGCTCATTATACCTAATGTGGCCATGAGTTCAAACCACGAGCAAGCAAACTACCACTAAGATAAGCATATTGTACAATGCATCATGAATGTCCTATATCAATCTGATGTAGTGTGAGGATTCTCTTGCTTAATTAAGGCCAGTTCTGGTTCAAAAAACCTATCGTATTCCCCTTCTTCCTTTACAATGGTACAGATGGCCAGGAAACATACCCAGGAGCTTGAAATTTACAAGCTTGCAGGCTGTCGTAGGGGGAAGGAGGGGAAGGGGGGAGAGGTGAGGAATCACCTGTGGGATAACGGCAGGCTGACGTAGGAGGACGCCGGCATCGAGGAGGCGGCGGGCGGCGGCGCGTCGAGGAGGCGGCGCGTCGAGGAGGAGGCGGTGCGTCGAGGAGGCGCGGGGGCGCGGGGGCGGCGGGGGTGGGCTCGATCTGGGCCTAGACGGGCGGCTTCTTCGCAGCTGGTCGCAGTCGCAGTCGCAGGGAAGGAGAGGGCAGAAGAAGGCAGGGAAGGAGAGGCGGCGGCGTCGCCGACGGCGTGCAGGCGCGGCGGACGGAGGGGGCGGAGCAAGGCGGGGCGGCGGCGTACGGTTCGGGCGGAGCAAGGCAAAGGTAGGTCGAGTGGGGGATCTGGCGAGGGAGGGAGAGAGGCCAGAGGGGAATAGGTGAAGTGGGGGGAGGGTTAGCAATGGCCCACCTCCCCTAGTGCGCCATAAGTACGACGACAGCGATGGCGCACCTCCCCCTGGTGCGCCATTACTAAATTTTTTTATTACAGTTCAAGCACTCAGGTTATATTCCACCTAACCGTATCTCCATCCGAACACACACTAGCCTGACTGGTCAGTACGCAGCACACACACTAGGAGGTCCTGGGTTTGATTCCCAGGCTCCCCAATTTTTCTTTTTATGCATTTTTTCTTTGCACATATCTTTTTATCCATGCATCCAAATATAACATGTCACATATGCTAGATGCTCAGAATTTTATGTAGAAAAATAATATGCAGTTTGTTTTCATGTTAACAACATTTAAAATGTTGTTTGATATTTATTTGTGTTTAAATATGTTCAAACTTGTTTAAATCATAACTAAATATCCATAGCTCCAAATTTGACAAACTTTATATGCTTTTGGGAGTAACATATAACCAAGCACAACTAGTTTTTTTTTGGATTTTTAGTTGCATTCATTTGTGAATTGGTAAAACATTTATGAATATGAAAAAATATCATTAAATATAAAAAAATATTCATGAATTCAAAAAGTGCCCATGAAAAAACATTTATGAATGTGTTGAAATACAATCGAGAAATGAAGGCTACAATTTAAATACAATCGATCTTAGCTAGCTATCTGTTCACAATCTTCTTGCCCTTCTTTTTCGCAAATGGAGTTCTTCTGTGGAACGGACGTCCTTTAGGTAGGGTGGTCTTGCTTCTTCTTGTGGTGTATGCTGCAACTTCATCGTCGTCGTCATGTTCGATCTTCGGGTCGCCGTACTTGTCGAAGTCTTGCTCATTGGCTACTCCATCCATTCCGATGATCTTCCTTTTGCCTCTCCTCACGACAACACGACTGGGCTCTGACGGGTCGGTAATGAAGAAGCATTGGTCCACTTGGGAAGCTAGTACCCATGGCTCATTTTTCGCGGTGACGTTTGCGCCCGCAGTATTGGATTTGGCTTCGGGTATAACCATGATGGTGAAATACCGGTCTTCTTGTAGGATGCTCTTGGCCCATCTGACATGGAACATCGGGACCTTCTCCCTAGTGTAGCTCAGCTCCCAGATCTCCTCGATCCTTCCATAGTATCTGTCCTTGTCGTTACCGGTGTAGGATATGTTTTCATGTCATATACTTGACTTCTCTTGGCACTTGGCGGTGCTTTGGCCCTTGATCATGACAACAGATCAAGCAGGTATCTCTTGCTACTAAACGGGGGTGCTTGCTTATGTCTCTTAAACATATATAAACTTCCATTGATATGTCATTGTCATCGCATGTAAGCAGCCTTTGTATCAAAACTGCAATCTGTTTTCTTCCAACATTAATACAAGCAGATTCATGAAGGTGTGTCTATGAACATGGGTAGTATGTGTGTGTCTCCTCAGTTTAAGATTCAAGTTTTCTTCTTCTTTCAGGTGCACCATTAGAGGCTAACTAGTGACGGCAAGACACAAAGCGCACCCCATTTTATTCCAGAAAAGTGAAGACCTTTGTAGGAATTGGCTACATGACACTCAACTTGAAATTATGGGCTTTTGATTTGCTACAAATATTGTACTGAGTAGTGAGGCACCATGCTCCATTGGGCACGGGTCAAATGTCGATATTGCGCTCGATGCTCACATGACATATAAGATCCCACACCGCCGCTGGACATCACCAGAATGTTGCAACACATTTCTTTTCTTCATTGATTCCCAATAAGAACCCGATGGAGGCAGCACGGTATTTTCTCAGGCCTTCATACCATAAAGTGCCAGCCTTTTATTCCAAACAAAGTGTTTCGTTTCCAATGTCTCCTAATCTCAAGTTATAACACCACTACTAGGAAAAGGCATGCTAGTAGCGCACCAGTTTTGCCTACTAATAGCGCACTACCGGTGCGCCACTAGCACCATGCCATTAGAATTAAATACTAACGGCGCACCACTGGTTCGCCATTAGTATCCGGTGTACTAATGGCGCACCACGTAGTGCGCCATTAGTATAGCCCACAATGCGTCATTAGTATATGCCTCCGAGGGGGCCATATTGTCACGCCCAATATGCGACCCTATTCAAAAGGAACTCGAAGGTCCCACCAAGGATAGATCCGCATATTGAAACGCTTTTACAAGGTGGATATCATTACATCAACATTACATAATAGATAGGGATACATATAAGAGGCATACAATGCCACACAAATACAACATCATATCATACATGAGAACAACATCCGACTACGGATGAAACACAAACAGAAACTCAAACGACAACCACCCTGCTAGCCCAGGCTGCCGACCTGGAACCTATCCCCTGATCGAAGAAGCAGCAGAAGAAGAACTCCAAAACAAGCAAACATCGCTCTCGCGTCATGATCATCGCATAACCTGTACCTGCAACTGTTGTTGTAGTAATCTGTGAGCCACGAGGACT
>NC_057810.1:83281594-83285984 GCF_018294505.1 Triticum aestivum
AGAGAAGCAAACCGGAAAGGAGGAAACAACATGGTAAACACACAAGCATAAACATGTCATGATGCACAAACAAGTATGATGCATGTCTGGTTTAAAAGCATGGCGAAGCATGGCAATGTGCAACAAACAATACTACTAGTTAAGTGGAGCTCAATATGCAACAAGTTGCATATTGACGAAACACCACATTCGAGTTATTTAGTTCGCTCTCGTTTAGGTACACAATAATATTAAATGTTGTTAAACATGGCAAAAGGTGAAACATAATTGAGCTAACTATTTAGGCAAGTTTAAGTGAGGCCGGAAACAAGAAACAATAATCCCAGTAAATCCCCACATGTTATTTACCAATTTAACGCAAACAACAATTTTAAACATTTTAAATGTTGTTATCATGATGTGGATGACATATCCACGTTTTATGCAATTTTTATGAAAATGATGACATGAGAATGTTATGAAGCATTTGGTCACCATGGCGGAACAAAAAGGGTGCCACGGCAGTGAAATGGAAATGGTGCCACGCAACATATCGGTTCTGATAGCTCATGGGGATACCGTTGCAAAAAGAAGCGTGCGGCTGTGCGAAACATGCTAGAGATGGTGGAGGGCTCCCGACTACCGGGTTCCCACGGGTTAGTGGCATGGAAACGAGAGACAACTCGGACACGGTGCAAACACGAGCATCTCATACAACATGCATTCGTCCACGGGTCATCGTCTCGGCGGTTATACCTTTGAACCGTGCATTTCCAGAGCGGTTCGGGTTCGGTACGATGTAGAGTAAGTAGTCGTTCACGGGTCATCGTGGGAAGTAGTTGTTCATGTGGTGACGGTAGTGGAAATAGTGGTACACGGCGACGGTAGTTGTACACATATCGGAGAGGAACTTGCGCATCCAAGTCCTTCGGGGTTCCTTGTTGTACTTGCGTTTTGGTGCGGTACTTAGCGATTCCAGGATGTAGAGGTACACTTGTCGTAGCCGTGTAGTCGTTCAGCAGGGTCCGAGGCAAGGCTTGAGCGGTGAGATGCCATGGGCGTGCAACAGAGCAAAGGGGGCGTCGGGGCTCATGGGCAGCATGGACGGGCAGAGGCGCGGGGCGGAGGTGGAGGACCGGCGAGGGCGGGGACGAGACTGGACGCTGATGCGGATATCAAGGACTTCGTTGGGCCTGGAGGTTGAGGCGACCGGTGGCGGAGCTTGGGGTGGCGGTGCCATGGAGGTTCGGGCACGGGGAGGAGGCCAGGGCCGTGGAGGTTGGGGATGACCCGATCTGAACGGCGTCGGCGGCTGGCGATGCAGAGGACGCATCCTGGCGCTTGAAGGAGGCCGAGCCGGCGGCGGATCCGGCCAGGAAGAGGCGCCGGCGGCAGGAGGGAGCCAGGCACAGAGGCAAGAAGACGTGGTGGCGGCCATGGACTCGATGAGGGGGTCGGCCGTGAGGCTCTGCTCCTCTCTCTTTCTCTGTGGGAGGCAGCGCGAGGGAGGAGATGAGAGGGAGATGGGGATCGGGCGATGGGTGTGCGTGGGTGGCAGCAGAGGGGAACGAGGAGAGGAAGATGGCGGCGTGAGGGAGGAGATCGGGAGAGATCGAGAGGACGAGGGTTGGGGTAGCTAGGGTTAACAGCGGGGGGCGACTGGGCCTATGGGTCTGCTTAGTTGGTCGGGCCTAAGAGGCCGGCTGGGCTGGCTCTCTTCTCTCTCCCTCTAATTTTCAAGCAGAAAAGAAATAGAGAGAGGAAAAGAAAGAGAGGGTTAGGGAAAGATTTTGCGCATGGGGATTATTTTCCCGAACTCGCAAAAATGAGCTCGATCCAGGAAAATAAAAAGAGGCATGATTGATGGATTTAAATCCAAAACCATTGAATTTACTTCGAATGGTATGGACTAGGATAACATTTTGGAAGAGTCCAAAAATGTTAAGAATTTAGGAGGAGCCTCGATAAAATAGGTAAGAATTGTTGGCAAAGTTTGGGGACCACACTTGAAGTAGAAAGGGCATGGGAATTTTGCAAGTGCGTTACGGTTAATTCCAAACTAATGGAATATTTATAATAGCTCCATAAATATTAGGATGATATGTTATAAAGAGAAATCATCATGTGAATTCCCTCGATTTAAAGAGATCAAAAGATCTATGCAATTTATTTAGTTGAGGTTTTAAAAATTAAATGACATGCTGGCATGATGACATGATGCAATGCAAGAGATGACATGATGAAATGCAACAAACAAAAAATAAATCACACGGCAAAAATCGGAATAGCTGGAAGTCTTCTGGAGCGTCGGTATCGGGGCATTACAACACTCCACCACTACAAGAGGATCACGTCCCGAGATCTAGGATGGCACCGGAGGGAAAAGGAAGAGGAAGATAAGAGGTAAACTAAGTTTCTTCTTTGACGAACGAGTGAAACCACGAACCTTGAGATGTTGAGCAATTTAAAAGAAAGAGTACAATAGAGATGAACGAGATTGCAAACAATCCGTTAGAAAATAGGAACAAGGAGTATTACGAGAACTTGAAGGTTGAAAGACATGGAAATAAGAGCTTCACGAACGAAAAGAATATGACCACCTCGGTATAATGAGATAGCCAAGGAACAAGAATGACAGAATTTAGACAGCTCTCCGGTAGAAAAGAGAAGAAAACTTGATGAGATGAAAAGATATTAAAGAGATGATACAACACTCCGGTTAAATGGATAAGCACGAAAAGAACACGATCCTCACAATTCGAGATGATGAGTGAAGAGAGCAACATCACCATGCCTTCAGAAGAAAGAATAGAAGATAGATCATTGGAATAAAAGAATGGAGAAGAAAATGCCAACTTCTGCCACAAATGATCTTGGAAAGCACCCTTCCAAGAAGGTTATAACGGAGTTGTTGGAAAATCCACAACGAAAAGAATAAGATTGTAGTGGGCTTATGGAAAACATCTCAAAATGATGAGGTGACAACCGGCCACTAAAGGAAACAATTGATTTGATTTAGAGCACCAAAGAGATGAAAAACTTCTTCACCGAGATGACAAGGAGAAAATTGGATCATTGATAAGCACCACAATAGCAACATTCCTTAGGTAAGGCTTTAGGTGAAATCTATACCCAGATAACTCCAGAGAAGAGATTGATGGATTTAAAATACCTCCTTCTTGACAACATGTGAATCATGAAACATGAAGGAAATTGTCAAGAATGATATAACACCATCTCAAAAGATAAGGTAGAAAGAATTGCACTTCGGATGCAAGATGAAGAATGCTTGAACTCCTCAAAACAAAACATGTGTTCGGCACCATGTTTATTTTAGAGTATAGCTTGGCTGATCTTAACTCCAAGAAAAATCTTGAAGAACAATTGAAGAATGAAAAGAATCCTTGACGAACCACAATGTAGAACCTCTTGGGAGATCTCCGGAAATGAAAATGATTATGAAGAAGAATTGGAGGTTGAAGAGAACCAAAATTGAAGCCTTGCAATGATTTAGATGGAGCTACGAAATGAGTAAACTTTGAACTCCGGACAAGAAATATGAATAACTTGGAACCGAGAATTACTTCCTGATGAAAAAAACTCTGGAAGAAGGAATTAATCACTTGGATGAAACAAGTATAAGAATTATGTCATGCCTATCCTTCATCAAATTAAATTGATGACAAACAACGGATTTCGCATACTACTTATTCTCATTGAAAAATGATTACCGATATAGATATAGTGCAAACTTGAGGAAGGTATTGATGGAACCATGGTGGGATTTGGAAACAACGAATGAACTGATATGATAACAAAGGAAGTGAAATCTTGAACGAACCACCGTAAAAATTGGAAAAGAGAGTAGCAAGGGCACAATTCACCGGAAAGAATTTGAAAACGACTGATACCAACTTGTCACTCCCAATATGCGACCCTATCCAAAAGGAACTCGAAGGTCCCACCAAGGATAGACCCGCATATTGAAATGCTTTTGCAAGGTGGATATCATTACATCAACATTACATAATAGATAGGGATACATACAAGAGGCATACAATGCCACACAAATACAACATCATATCATACATGAGAACAACATCCGACTACGGATGAAACACAAACAGAAACTCAAACGACAACCACCCTGCTAGCCCAGGCTGCCGACCTGGAACCTATCCCCTGATCGAAGAAGCAGCAGAAGAAGAACTCTAAAACAAGCAAACATCGCTCTCGCGTCATGATCATCGCATAACCTGTACCTGCAACTGTTGTTGTAGTAATCTGTGAGCCACGAGGACTCAGCAATCCCATTACCATGGGTATCAAGACTAGCAAAGCTAAATGGGAAAGGAAAGGGTAAAGTGGTGAGGTTGTAGCAGCGACTAAGCATATATGGTGACTAACCAAC
>NC_057810.1:83286595-83322332 GCF_018294505.1 Triticum aestivum
CTAGGTGAGGCAAATGGTAAAACCAAGGTTGGGCCTTGCTGGAGGAGTTTTATTCAAAGCGAACTGTCAAGGGGGTCCCATAAATCACCCAACCGCGTAAGCAACGCAAAATCCGGGAACATAACACCGGTATGACGGAAACTAGGGCGGCAAGAGTGGAACAAAACACCAGGCATAAGGCCGAGTCTTCCACCCTTTACCAAGTATATAGATGCATTAATTAAATAAGAGATATTATGATATCCCAACATAATCCTGTCCACCATGGAGCAATCTTCAACTTCACCTGCAACTAACAATGCTATAAGATGGGCTGAGCAAAGCGGTAACATAGCCAAGCAACGGTTTGCTAGGAAGGGTGAGAAGGTTAGAGGCTGACATGGCAAATTGGGATGCTTGAGGAACAAGAGATAGGTAGCGCAGCAAAGCGACAGAACGAAGCAACTAGCATAGCAATGATAGTAGTGAGGTCCAGGGTAGCAGTCATCTTGCCTGAAATCCCACTAGGAAGAAGAACGAGTCCATGAAGAAGACGAACAGACGTAGTCGAACAAATCCTCACAACTCCGGAACAAAACCGAAGATAATGAGAGAAGCAAACCGAAAGGCGGAAACAACATGGTAAACACACAAGCATAAACATGTAATGATGCACAAACAAGTATGATGCATGTCCGGTTTAAAAGCATGGCGAAGCATGGCAAAGTGCAACAAACAATACTACAAGTTAAGTGGAGCTCAATATGCAACGAGTTGCATACTGACGAAACACCACATTCGAGTTATTTGGTTCGCTCTCGTTTAGGTACACAACAATATTAAATGTTGTTAAACATGGCAAAAGGTGAAACATAATTGAGCTAACTATTTAGGCAAGTTTAAGTGACGCCGGAAACAAGAAACAACAATTTTAAACATTTTAAATGTTGTTATCATGATGCGGATGACATATTCACATTTTATGCATTTTTTATGAAAATGTTGACATGAGCATGTTATGAAGCATTTGGTCACCATGGCGGAACAAAAAGGGTGCCACGGCAGTGAAATGGAAATGGTGCCACGCAATATATCGGTTCCGATAGCTCATGGAGATACCGGTGCAAAAAGGAAGCATGCGGATGTGTGGAACATGCTAGAGATGGTGGAGGGCTCCCGACTACCGGGTTCCCACGGGTTAGTGGCATGGAAACGAGTGACAAATCAGACAGGGTGCAAACACGAGCATCTCATACAACATGCATTCGTCCACGGGTCATCGTCTCGGCGGTTATACCTTTGAAGCATGCATTTTCGGAGCGGTTCGGGTTCGGTACGATGTACAGTAAGTAGTCGTTCAAGGGTCGTCGTGGGAAGTAGTTGTTCATGTGGCGACGGTAGTGGAAGTAGTGGTACACGGCGACGGTAGTTGTACACGTGTCGGAGAGGAACTTACGCATCCAAGTCCTCCGGGGTTCCTTGTTGTACTTGCGTTTCGGTGCGGTACTTAGCGATTCCAGGATGTAGAGGTACACTTGTTGTAGCCTTGTAGTCGTTCATGTATCACCGCGATGTAGTCGTACTTGGCGTCCGCAGCAGCATGTCCATGATGGCCAAACAAACCAATAGAGACCGAAGGCAGCAGGGTCCGAGGCAAGGCTTGAGCGGTGAGATGCCATGGGCGTGCAACAGAGCAAAGGGGGCGTCGGGGCTCATGGGCAGCATGGACGGGCAGAGGCGCGGGGCGGAGGTGGAGGACCGGCGAGGGCGGGGACGAGACTGGACGCCGATGCGGATCTCAAGGACGTCGTTGGACCTGGAGGTTGAGGCGACCGGTGGCGGAGCTTGGGGTGGCGGCGCCATGGAGGTTCGGGCACGGGGAGGAGGCCAGGGCCGTGGAGGTCGGGGACGACCCGATCTGAACAGAGTCGGCGGCTGGCGATGCAGAGGACGCGTCCTGGCGCTTGAAGGAGGCCGAGCCGGCGACGGATCCGGCCAGGAAGAGGCGCCGGTGGCAGGAGGGAGCTAGGCACAGAGGCAAGAAGACGTGGTGGCGGCCATGGACTCGACGAGGGGGTCGGCCGCGAGGCTCTGCTCCTCTCTCTTTCTCTGTGGGAGGCAGCGCGAGGGAGGAGACGAGAGGGAGATGGGGATCGGGCGATGGGTGTGCGTGGGTGGCAGCAGAGGGGAACGAGGAGAGGAAGATGGCGGCGTGAGGGAGGAGATCGGGAGAGATCGAGAGGACGAGGGTTGGGGTAGCTAGGGTTAACAGCGGGGGCGGCTGGGCCTATGGGCCGGCTTAGTTGGTCGGGCCTAAGAGGCCGGCTGGGCTGGCTCTCTTCTCTCTCCCTCTAATTTTCTAGAAGAAATGAAATAGAGAGAGGGAAAGAAAGAGAGGGTTAGGGAAAGATTTTGTGCATGGGGATTATTTTCCCGAACTCGCAAAAATGAGCTCGATCCAGGAAAGTAAAAAGAGGCATGATTGAAAGATTTAAATCCAAAACCATTGAATTTAATTTGAATGGGATGGACTAGGATAACATTTTGGAAGAGTCCAAAAATGTTAAGAATTTAGGAGAAGCCTCGATAAAAGAGGTAAGAATTGTTGGCAAAGTTTGGGGACCACACTTGAAGTAGAAAGGGCATGGGAATTTTGCAAGTGTGTTACGGTTAATTCCAAACTAATGGAATATTTATAATAGCTCCATAAATATTAGGAGGATATATTATAAAGAGAAATCACCATGTGAATTCCCTCGATTTAAATAGATCAAAAGATCTATGCAATTTATTTAGTTGAGGTTTTAAAAATTAAATGACATGCTGGCATGATGACATGATGCAATGCAAGAGATGACATGATGAAATGCAACAAACAAAAAATAAATCACACGGCAAAACTCGGAATAGCTGGAAGTCTTCTGGAGCGTCGGTCTCGGGGCGTTACACATATGTACGCATGTGCTTTGGCATACTAATGGTGCACCAGTCGATGATGCGTCATTAATGTGATTATCACAGTACGCCATTAGTGTCTTGAGTGGTGCGCCACTAGTATGAATATTAGGGATTATTTTTTTCTTTTCTGATATTTTCACAGGTTACAAAATATATTATTGGACAGAATTTAGACAACACCACATAGCAATAGCAGATTCATCAAATACAGTAGAAGATTAGTCTCCGAATATAATTCATCATATTAGTCTTCGAATTCAAAAGACCGAACAAAGATAGAACATTACAAGTCTCGAGACCGCGAGTAGCGAGTTTGTCTTCACATTACAAGTCGATATCGATCATCTAAACTACCATCACATAGAAGAGAGCTGCGGTCAATCACGATGAGCATCATCGCGATGAAACTGGTCTTCATCCGGTTCCTCCAACGCTCCCTCCTCTCTCCCGCTAGATAGCGGGCGTATCTAGATTCCGCCTTCGCCCTAGTGGTGTACCCTTTGTAACTGTTACCGCTGAAACGGTGAACCTGTCTCCGACACTCCTTCCAGTCGTCGTAGACTCCGGGAACCTTACCCTTGTACACGACATACGACGGCATCTCTATGCACAAGCCAAACAACAGACAATACATAAGCAATATATAAGTATGCAACAAAAGGATCGGAAGAGAAAAGCAAGACATTAATAGCACGATTCATGGTCGTACTAATAAATAGCATCGATTACATCTAAGTTGAACGACTGTCCAAACCAAAGAGACGTACAAGTTCATTAAAGTTTAATTACAACATGAGCCAATCAATGTTTCAGAACTACACATAGCATCACTACTTTCGACTTGACTCATGGGACTGGAGCGTGGATGAAGCCGCCATCTGTCGTGATGGTCATGAAATCGCGGGCGTTGTCAGCCTGCGTTTGTAGCATTGTGTATATCTCACTGTTGGACGGTTGATATCTAAGGTAGAACTGCCCCGAGGTACGAAGGACATCTTGATGGATAATTTCCGTAAACTCCGACTGGATGCGAAAGAATTCTTGTCTGATGTTCGCGCCCTAGATTGCCGACAAGCTCGCGGCCCAATCTTTGAGATTATCTGGTAGCAGAAGGTGATGATGGTCCCGCACGATCGACCGCATGTGATGGAGGGCGTAGTAGGCATCCTTCTGACCGCCAGGCGGCTGCTTGACGCAGGAGAACTTTGTATTGTGGGCGAACACGTGCCTGTCGTACTACGAACTGGCTTGGTGAAGGTGTCTCCAGATTTGGCGTAGCCGGGGAGAACATCATCAAGAACTTCCTTGATATTTGTTTAGTCTATCTTGGAGTCACGGTCCGGGTCGAAATACGTGGCCATGGAATATTTCGTGCTTAAGAGGATGAGTGTGGAATGTGTGTCACTGCACAGAACACGGAATGTTAGAAAAAAAAGAACAATCGAAATCTAAGAAATCTTATGTTACGGGGCAGTTAGGAGGATGACTTACTCGGGAAAGTAAGGCACGAGAAAGTTATCCTCATCTGGGTTTGCCAGAATGATGCCTTCTAGGTAAGAACTCGCGACATGCCGGTTCCCTGCGCTGCCCAAGATCTTGGCACGCATGTAGAAGGGGTCGACTATCACGATGTCCGGGGTCTTGTCTCTAATGATCCGCATCTCCATACTCAGCGAAAACAGCCGAACAAAGGTGTAGTGCAGCGGATGAAGGTTAAACATAGCAAAGATGTCATCAAACCGCAGGACGATCGTACCCCCGATGGCGCCATCCACAAAGCCCTTGCCCTCTGACACCTTGGCCACGAAAACCGGGTATGCCACATCATTCTCTCTAAGACGTCACTTCTCTAAAGAAAGAACACTGTCATGCAGACTCCGCATAGCACCGGTTGCAGCATTGAGCATATTTGTCGGTGGCATCGCCCTACCCGCCACATGCACCCTCCTCGAGATATCCTTAGGTGAAGGTGGCCCATCCTGAGCATGGATCATACTCAGTGCCGGCTGGCTCACACCCTTGTTACTCTTTCTTTTCCGTCCCTTCTTCTTCTGTTGTAATGGGACCGAGTTCTACTCACAGACCGCCTTCTTGAGTGTGTTGGGGCTGATAATATTTGTCACCTCGGCTATCTGAGGCTCGGTGAAGTCGGCAGCCGGAGGCGTCTCCTGAGAACTGAACGCCAGACGACGCCTGTTGCAATTGGGTTTCTTCGCGGTACAAGCTAGATCGCGATCGTCTTTTGTATGCTTGGGTTCTTGAGAAGGAGGCCCCAAGAATTCGTCATCGTACCCATGTTCGGCAAAGTACTTATCGACGTTGCTAAATGTACGTCCGTCGTCGTTGTCGTCGTCGTCTAGATCCTGTGCCATATGCATGTTCGGATCTTGTGCCATAGGGATGTCCGGCATGTCCGGTAGCGTTGTGGCGGTCTTGCCATGGCTTGGCGCTGGCACGACTGGCATTGTTGTCTTTGGGGTGGTGTCCCCCGCCCCCAAACGAATCTGGCTCTTCGGCCAAAGCAGGGGCCAGCTTAGGCAGGCGTTGAGGGTCATCAAATCATCTTCGTCGGCCCCGGCGGGTCGAATCGGAGGTAACAACTCGTCGCAGCCTCGCAGCACCCGAACCAGTTGAAACCTATACACGGTGGGTGGCATCGGTTTACCGTGGAACACGGGGTTGCCCGGTTGAAGGATTTTGCCCTTGGCGACATCGACCAACTCGCCGTTCACGAAGTGCAGGAGAGTGCACGGAACGTCGACGGCGCCCTGCGAAAACATGTAGGGCGTCAGGGATGCCTAGTCAAAGGCAAGGAGATGAAGTCCTCGACCGACAGGCTTAATTAGTTACTGTGATGATGGCGTCGAGCTCGGCTAATGTCGAGGCACCGCCAACGGCGGGCGTGGAACTGACGGAGGGGTCGCTTGCTGCCGAGGTGCCGGCCGGCATACTCCCGGGTGCATTAAGCTTCAATGCCCGTGTCGGCGTCGGAGAAACCAATACCGCCGCCGTCGGAGACACCAATGGCACCGTCGGAGACACCAATGGCGCCGCCTGCGTGTTGTGCGAGTTGCTGGCCGTGAAGCTGGGAATCGGGGGCAGCCCTGTTGGCCACCCGCAATCCACGTCGTCAGCCCATGAATCAAGGTAGGCATAATGCCGGTGAGCGTCGATTCCAGTTGTTGTTGCACTTTCTCTTGGACAATCTCCGGAATCCGCGCCACTTGTGCCTTGAGTTCTTGAACCTCGCGCAACTGGCTGTCCGAGCTGGTCTTTTTCTCCTTTCGCCCACCAACGGTATAGTATGATGACCATTTTGTGGACAAGCATTTGTCGGCCACACGACCAGCTGACGACGGTTTACTGAGCTTATCATTGTTTTTCATTACATTCAACACCCTATTTAGAGTGCTGTCCCAAGCAGGGGTGCTCTGAGACAACCCCGCGCTACTGCTTTCAGTCTCCTTCGCAAGAACAAGCCCAAGCGCACTGGTCTTCGGATCCGTGGTAAGCTCCTTTGTTATCGGGTTCTCCTTGTACCGGGCCCTGACATAGTTCCTGGTCTGCTTGTCACAGTATTTCTCGAAGCGGGGCGGTAGGCCTTGCTCGGCACGCTCCGCGTCCTCCTTGTCCCATATAGGCTCCGCCACTCTGTAACCGCCTGGACCGAGTTTGTGTTCCCCTAAGTTCAACTCCCGCATTTCTTTCCCCCACTGACTTGATTCGGAGGTTGCGCTGCTCTCGCACTTGATCTTGAACTCCTTGTAGTCATCTTCACTGATCGAAGGATTTTTCGCCTTGATCTTCTCATAACTATCACCTTTCTCAATCATTCTCTTCACCGCGCTTCTCCAAGTAGACAGGGCCGTGCTCATCCTCGTGAGGGCGCCACTGTACACTTTATTCCCTGAGAGGCGTGTGTTTTCAAATTCAGCGGGGAACTTGTATTGTTTGTGCAGCTTCGTGAAGAGGAGATTGCGCAAATTCCCTTGGTCCTTATGCCTAAGGTTCTCGGTGTTGATCGAGACGGTGCTCCAGAGAATGCACCCGAGCTGAACCGAGTACCCCTTGACTATATGTTTGGGCTCCGTTGGATGACCGTCGGAGTCCACTTGAGTAACTTCCTCCTTGACGGTGCGGAGCGTGTTCGGGCACCGGTCCTTCCGTTGCCTCTTCGGTTGGCTGTCATCTGTGCGTGCGCTGCCATCATCAGTGGTGGCATCCTCGGCGGCACCATCAGTGGTGGCATCCTCGGCGGCACCATCAGTGGTGTCATCCCCGACGCCACTAGGGGTTGTGTAGTCAGCATCGGTGTCTTCCGTGGCGTCCTCATAGCAGTGAGGTTGTTCCTCCATCTCCTGGGACAGCTCCCAGAATTGCTTGCCACCCGAACCGCCGGCCTCATCGTTGTGGGCCATGTTTCGCTCTAAATAGGAAAAAAGTTTGGTCAAAAAGTTGGTTATTGTCAAGGAACAAGATCATGGTCTCATCTTTTAGGGTTTGTCGATACCAAGGCATCCTAAAATCTAAGCTTTTATCATTTAGGGTTTGTCGACGCCGAGGCACCCTAAAAGCCTAAGCTTTCATCATTTAGGTTCTTATCGACACCGAGGCACCCTAAAAGCCAAGGTTTTATCATTTAGGGTTTGTCGACGCCGAGGCTCATGCATAACACAAGAGGCAGTTGATCCTACTTAATTAAGTACTAAGATACCCCAGCCCATGCATTAGTAGCAAGTACCCCATATGTCCGATTTTTAGCAAAGTCATGCTAAAATTCATGGAAAATTTCAGCATGACCTTTGCTGAAAATAGGACATATGGAGTACCCGAATTTGCCGGAACGGAAGTTAATCGACATTCCGGCAAACTCAAGGGCCTCTCGCGGTACCTGCAAAATCATCACGACACGATGGTCGGAGACAAAACCCAGCAAACTAGCACCACAATGTGCCTCTACTTTCATATGGATGAAAATGCCACAGACCATATGGTCCTCTGCTTTCATATGGATAAAAATCAGCTCAACTTATGTGTGCTTCCATTCCAGATCTAACAGGCCACTGAACAAAAAATCATCAATAGTTTTAGCTGAAAAAAAATTATGGATTGCTGTTAACTGAAAATTAGTGAAAGAAACTGTTGCTGATCATGGAGCAGTTGTACACTACACATGCTTAAACTCTGAGCAACTGTACTGTTATGGTCAAAACTGAATGTTGATTGCTTGCATCATCTACTCTGAATGATATTAATTAGTCAAAGAAGAAAGCAAATAGATATTTTCTCTCACAACTCAGATTGCTCACTGGCTTGTTCTGCTACATATTAATATTCAAAATTAGTTGTTGCAAACAGAAATAATTTATGAGATCCTTTTTGTTCTTCTCTAATCCTTCAATTTCAGGTATGTTCCCTATATCATACACTAATTCAAGATTACTTAAAAAGTCACCGTGCAGTCAGAGAATCTGGGTACAGATAGAAAAAAGGGTATAAAGTATGGACTGTGACTATTGTCAAGTGTGGTACTACCGAACACATACATATCAAGATTCAAGAGCACATGCATACTGTTATAATAAACTTGTCTAATAAAAAGTGGATATAATATTATGAACTGCACAATGGCATAAAACAGAGCTGAGGCAATCCTGAAGCAAATGCCTAATTTTGTTAGTTAAACACTACAAGGCTAAGGGGCACTAGCACACTAGTAAGTGATAGGCAACCATCCTACATGCAAATGTGAAGAGTTACATGGATGAGTACCAGCTCTAAGTGAAGGCTCAATGGATTCAAGATCAACCGACTGAAGTTGCCCAAACCTGCAAGGAAAAGAGTGAATAATGATTTCAAACTGCTTCTGATGGCATACATAAGCATAAGTTCAGTCCGCCAAATCAAGCATGGTTTCTTACTGTCCACCTAAACAACCACCACCACAAGGAGCAGATGCAGATAACTCACTCAAAAAGACTAATAAACACCAGTTGCAGATGGATCACTTCCTTTTAACCTTACTAATGATATATATGTTCCCTTATTGCAACATTGCTAATACAGGATGACATCAATTTGCTGAAATAGCTATAACAGAACACGCATAATCAATCAGCTAGAGAGCTTTTTGCCCTTTCGCTCTCGGGGATAATTCAATGATCCAGTAAAACCATGAGGAGACTTACTTCTAGCCTAGCAACAACTAAAGGCAGAAGGGTCGACAACTCCCAGGAAACTTGTCACTAAATGTTCAGTAAATTGATCTTTTTTTGAGAATTATCTGCTTGAAATTAATATAGTCTGAACTTGTATAACGGTAATATAGGCTGTTGATGTTCATTACATAGAGATCTAACTGATCATCATTACATAGAGATCTAAGATCTGACAAGGGCTGTTTTTCTGGATCATCATTACATAGAGATCTAAGATCTGATTGACCAAACAAAAGCTTGTATATTTCCTGAGCGGTCCATTTTATTCTCTGCAGGCCTGTCTGAACATCAACAACTGTACAGTTTCGCTGTCAGACGAGGGATTCGGAGAGGATCCATGCCCTGGCGTCACCAAAACACTTGCCATTGAAGCAGACTGTTCTTAATCTGTGAGTTCTACTCAGCTTAGGGTTCCAGCACTACAAATATGCTCATTGAAAATCACATTCGGAAGCTGCAGTGGTGGTTGCTTTTATGCAATATGACATCCTGGAAGTGGAAGTCTACCTAGATTTAGGTTCAGATTTGTTTTGAGCATCTTGATGTTATCCTGGTACTATTCAGGACGCTGACCATATGCGCAATGCATTGCGTCTCAGGCTCATTATACCTAATGTGGCCATGAGTTCAAACCACGAGCAAGCAAACTACCACTAAGCTAAGCATATTGTACAATGCATCATGAATGTCCTATATCAATCTGATGTAGTGTGAGGATTCTCTTGCTTAATTAAGGCCAGTTCTGGTTCAAAAAACCTATCGTATTCCCCTTCTTCCTTTACAATGGTACAAATGGCCAGGAAACATACCCAGGAGCTTGAAATTTACAAGCTTGCAGGCTGTCGTAGGGGGAAGGAGGGGAAGGGGGGAGAGGTGAGGAATCACCTGTGGGATAACGGCAGGCTGCCGTAGGAGGACGCCGGCATCGAGGAGGCGGCAGGCGGCGGCGCGTCGAGGAGGCGGCGCGTCGAGGAGGAGGCGGTGCGTCGAGGAGGCGCGGGGGCGCGGGGGCGGCGGGGGTGGGCTCGATCTGGGCCTGGACGGGCGGCTTCTTCGCAGCTGGTCGCAGTCGCAGTCGCAGGGAAGGAGAGGGGAGAAGAAGGCAGGGAAGGAGAGGCGGCGGCGTCGCCGACGGCGTGCAGGCGCGGCGGACGGAGGGGGCGGAGCAAGGCGGGGCGGCGGCGTACGGTTCGGGCGGAGCAAGGCAAAGTTAGGTCGAGTGGGGGATCTGGCGAGGGAGGGAGAGAGGCCAGAGGGGAATAGGTGAAGTGGGGGGAGGGTTAGCAATGGCCCACCTCCCCTAGTGCGCCATAAGTACGACGACAGCGATGGCGCACCTCCCCCTGGTGCGCCATTACTAAATTTTTTTATTACAGTTCGAGCACTCAGGTTATATTCCACCTAACCGTATCTCCATCAGAACACACACTAGCCTGACTGGTCAGTACGCAGCACACACACTAGGAGGTCCTGGGTTTGATTCCCAGGCTCCCCAATTTTTCTTTTTATGCATTTTTTCTTTGCACATATCTTTTTATCCATGCATCCAAATATAACATGTCACATATGCTAGATGCTCAGAATTTTATGTAGAAAAATAATATGCAGTTTGTTTTCATGTTAACAACATTTAAAATGTTGTTTGATATTTATTTGTGTTTAAATATGTTCAAACTTGTTTAAATCATAACTAAATATCCATAGCTCCAAATTTGACAAACTTTATATGCTTTTGGGAGTAACATATAACCAAGCACAACTAGTTTTTTTTTGGATTTTTAGTTGCATTCATTTGTGAATTGGTAAAACATTTATGAATATGAAAAAATATCATTAAATATAAAAAAATATTCATGAATTCAAAAAGTGCCCATGAAAAAACATTTATGAATGTGTTGAAATACAATCGAGAAATGAAGGCTACAATTTAAATACAATCGATCTTAGCTAGCTATCTGTTCACAATCTTCTTGCCCTTCTTTTTCGCAAATGGAGTTCTTCTGTGGAACGGACGTCCTTTAGGTAGGGTGGTCTTGCTTCTTCTTGTGGTGTATGCTGCAACTTCATCGTCGTCGTCATGTTCGATCTTCGGGTCGCCGTACTTGTCGAAGTCTTGCTCATTGGCTACTCCATCCATTCCGATGATCTTCCTTTTGCCTCTCCTCACGACAACACGACTGGGCTCTGACGGGTCGGTAATGAAGAAGCATTGGTCCACTTGGGAAGCTAGTACCCATGGCTCATTTTTCGCGGTGACGTTTGCGCCCGCAGTATTGGATTTGGCTTCGGGTATAACCATGATGGTGAAATACCGGTCTTCTTGTAGGATGCTCTTGGCCCATCTGACATGGAACATCGGGACCTTCTCCCTAGTGTAGCTCAGCTCCCAGATCTCCTCGATCCTTCCATAGTATCTGTCCTTGTCGTTACCGGTGTAGGATATGTTTTCATGTCATATACTTGACTTCTCTTGGCACTTGGCGGTGCTTTGGCCCTTGATCATGACAACAGATCAAGCAGGTATCTCTTGCTACTAAACGGGGGTGCTTGCTTATGTCTCTTAAACATATATAAACTTCCATTGATATGTCATTGTCATCGCATGTAAGCAGCCTTTGTATCAAAACTGCAATCTGTTTTCTTCCAACATTAATACAAGCAGATTCATGAAGGTGTGTCTATGAACATGGGTAGTATGTGTGTGTCTCCTCAGTTTAAGATTCAAGTTTTCTTCTTCTTTCAGGTGCACCATTAGAGGCTAACTAGTGACGGCAAGACACAAAGCGCACCCCATTTTATTCCAGAAAAGTGAAGACCTTTGTAGGAATTGGCTACATGACACTCAACTTGAAATTATGGGCTTTTGATTTGCTACAAATATTGTACTGAGTAGTGAGGCACCATGCTCCATTGGGCACGGGTCAAATGTCGATATTGCGCTCGATGCTCACATGACATATAAGATCCCACACCGCCGCTGGACATCACCAGAATGTTGCAACACATTTCTTTTCTTCATTGATTCCCAATAAGAACCCGATGGAGGCAGCACGGTATTTTCTCAGGCCTTCATACCATAAAGTGCCAGCCTTTTATTCCAAACAAAGTGTTTCGTTTCCAACGTCTCCTAATCTCAAGTTATAACACCACTACTAGGAAAAGGCATGCTAGTAGCGCACCAGTTTTGCCTACTAATAGCGCACTACCGGTGCGCCACTAGCACCATGCCATTAGAATTAAATACTAACGGCGCACCACTGGCTCGCCATTAGTATCCGGTGTACTAATGGCGCACCACGTAGTGCGCCATTAGTATAGCCCACAATGCGTCATTAGTATATGCCTCCGAGGGGGCCATATTGTCACGCCCAATATGCGACCCTATTCAAAAGGAACTCGAAGGTCCCACCAAGGATAGATCCGCATATTGAAACGCTTTTACAAGGTGGATATCATTACATCAACATTACATAATAGATAGGGATACATATAAGAGGCATACAATGCCACACAAATACAACATCATATCATACATGAGAACAACATCCGACTACGGATGAAACACAAACAGAAACTCAAACGACAACCACCCTGCTAGCCCAGGATGCCGACCAGGAACCTATCCCCTGATCGAAGAAGCAACAGAAGAAGAACTCCAAAACAAGCAAACATCGCTCTCGCGTCATGATCATCGCATAACCTGTACCTGCAACTGTTGTTGTAGTAATCTGTGAGCCACGAGGACTCAGCAATCCCATTACCATGGGTATCAAGACTAGCAAAGCTAAATGGGAAAGGAAAGGGTAAAGTGGTGAGGTTGCAATAGCGACTAAGCATATATGGTGGCTAACCAACGCAAATAAGAGCAAGAAGAGAGCAAGCGGAACGGTCGTCAACTAGCAATGATCAAGAGGTGATCCTGAACTCCTGCTTACGTCAAACATAACCCAAAACCGTGTTCACTTCCCGGACTCCGCCAAGAAGAGACGATCACGGCTACACACGCGGTTGATGCGTTTTAATTCGGATCTGGTGTCAAGTTGTCTACAACCGGACATTAACAAATTCCCATCTGCCACATAACCGTGGGCACGGCTTTCGAAAGTTTAAACCCTGCAGGGGTGTCCCAACTTAGCCCATGATAAGCTCTCGCGATCAACGAAGGATGTACCTTCTCCCAGGAAGACCCGATCAGTCTTGGAATCCCGGTTTACAAGACATTTCGACAATGGTAAAACAAGACCAGCAAAGCCGCCCGATGTGCCGTCAAATCCCGATAGGAGCTGCACAAATCTCGTTCTTAGGGCACACCGGATAGGTCAGCCTACGAGTAAAACCAACCCTCGAGTTGCCCCGAGGTGGCCCCGCAGTCTGCCCATTTCGGACCAACACTCGAAGGAGCACTGGCCCCGGGGGGGTTAAAAAAGATGACCCTCGGGCTCCGGAAACGCAAGGGAAAAAGGGCTCGGTGAGGCAAATGGTAAAACCAAGGTTGGGCCTTGCTGGAGGAGTTTTATTCAAAGCGAACTGTCAAGGGGGTCCCATAAATCTCCCAACCACCTAAGCAACGCAAAATCCGGGAACATAACACCGGTATGACGGAAACTAGGGCGGCAAGAGTGGAACAAAACACCAGGCATAATGCCGAGTCTTCCACCCTTTACCAAGTATATAGATGCATTAATTAAATAAGAGATATTGTGATATCCCAACATAATCCTGTCCACCATGGAGCAATCTTCAACTTCACCTGCAACTAACAACGCTATAAGAGGGGCTGAGCAAAGCGGTAACATAGCCAAGCAACGGTTTGCTAGGAAGGGTGAAAATGTTAGAGGCTGACATGGCAAATTGGGAGGCTTGAGGAACAAGAGATAGGTAGCACAGCAAAGCGATAGAACGAAGCAACTAGCATAGAAATGATAGTAGTGAGGTCCAGGGTAGCGGTCATCTTGCCTGAAATCCCGCTGGGAAGAAGAACGAGTCCATGAAGAAGACGAACAGACGTAGTCGAACGAATCCTCACAACTCCGGAACAAAACCGAATCTAACGAGAGAAGCAAACCGGAAAGGAGGAAACAACATGGTAAACACACAAGCATAAACATGTCATGATGCACAAACAAGTATGATGCATGTCTGGTTTAAAAGCATGGCGAAGCATGGCAATGTGCAACAAACAATACTACTAGTTAAGTGGAGCTCAATATGCAACAAGTTGCATATTGACGAAACACCACATTCGAGTTATTTAGTTCACTCTCGTTTAGGTACACAATAATATTAAATGTTGTTAAACATGGCAAAAGGTGAAACATAATTGAGCTAACTATTTAGGCAAGTTTAAGTGAGGCCGGAAACAAGAAACAATAATCCCAGTAAATCCCCACATGTTATTTACCAATTTAACGCAAACAACAATTTTAAACATTTTAAATGTTGTTATCATGATGTGGATGACATATCCACGTTTTATGCAATTTTTATGAAAATGATGACATGAGAATGTTATGAAGCATTTGGTCACCATGGCGGAACAAAAAGGGTGCCACGGTAGTGAAACGGAAATGGTGCCACGCAACATATCGGTTCTGATAGCTCATGGGGATACCGTTGCAAAAAGAAGCGTGCGGCTGTGCGAAACATGCTAGAGATGGTGGAGGGCTCCCGACTACCGGGTTCCCACGGGTTAGTGGCATGGAAACGAGAGACAACTCGGACACGGTGCAAACACGAGCATCTCATACAACATGCATTCGTCCACGGGTCATCGTCTCGGCGGTTATACCTTTGAAGCGTGCATTTCCAGACCGGTTCGGGTTCGGTACGATGTAGAGTAAGTAGTCGTTCACGGGTCATCGTGGGAAGTAGTTGTTCATGTGGTGACGGTAGTGGAAATAGTGGTACACGGCGACGGTAGTTGTACACATATCGGAGAGGAACTTGCACATCCAAGTCCTTCGGGGTTCCTTGTTGTACTTGCGTTTTGGTGCGGTACTTAGCGATTCCAGGATGTAGAGGTACACTTGTCATAGCCGTGTAGTCGTTCAGCAGGGTCCGAGGCAAGGCTTGAGCGGTGAGATGCCATGGGCGTGCAACAGAGCAAAGGGGGCGTCGGGGCTCATGGGCAGCATGGACGGGCAGAGGCGCGGGGCGGAGGTGGAGGACCGGCGAGGGCGGGGACGAGACTGGACGCCGATGCGGATATCAAGGACTTCGTTGGACCTGGAGGTTGAGGCGACCGGTGGCGGAGCTTGGGGTGGCGGTGCCATGGAGGTTCGGGCACGGGGAGGAGGCCAGGGCCGTGGAGGTTGGGGATGACCCGATCTGAACGGCGTCGGCTGCTGGCGATGCAGAGGACGCATCCTGGCGCTTGAAGGAGGCCGAGCCGGCGGCGGATCCGGCCAGGAAGAGGCGCCGGCGGCAGGAGGGAGCCAGGCACAGAGGCAAGAAGACGTGGCGGCGGCCATGGACTCGACGAGGGGGTCGGCCGTGAGGCTCTGCTCCTCTCTCTTTCTCTGTGGGAGGCAGCGCGAGGGAGGAGATGAGAGGGAGATGGGGATCGGGCGATGGGTGTGCGTGGGTGGCAGCAGAGGGGAACGAGGAGAGGAAGATGGCGGCGTGAGGGAGGAGATCGGGAGAGATCGAGAGGACGAGGGTTGGGGTAGCTAGGGTTAACAGCGGGGGGCGACTGGGCCTATGGGTCTGCTTAGTTGGTCGGGCCTAAGAGGCCGGCTGGGCTGGCTCTCTTCTCTCTCCCTCTAATTTTCAAGCAGAAAAGAAATAGAGAGAGGAAAAGAAAGAGAGGGTTAGGGAAAGATTTTGCGCATGGGGATTATTTTCCCGAACTCGCAAAAATGAGCTCGATCCAGGAAAATAAAAAGAGGCATGATTGATGGATTTAAATCCAAAACCATTGAATTTACTTCGAATGGTATGGACTAGGATAACATTTTGGAAGAGTCCAAAAATGTTAAGAATTTAGGAGGAGCCTCGATAAAATAGGTAAGAATTGTTGGCAAAGTTTGGGGACCACACTTGAAGTAGAAAGGGCATGGGAATTTTGCAAGTGCGTTACGGTTAATTCCAAACTAATGGAATATTTATAATAGCTCCATAAATATTAGGATGATATGTTATAAAGAGAAATCATCATGTGAATTCCCTCGATTTAAAGAGATCAAAAGATCTATGCAATTTATTTAGTTGAGGTTTTAAAAATTAAATGACATGCTGGCATGATGACATGATGCAATGCAAGAGATGACATGATGAAATGCAACAAACAAAAAATAAATCACACGGCAAAAATCGGAATAGCTGGAAGTCTTCTGGAGCGTCGGTATCGGGGCATTACAACACTCCACCACTACAAGAGGATCACGTCCCGAGATCTAGGATGGCACCGGAGGGAAAAGGAAGAGGAAGATAAGAGGTAAACTAAGTTGCTTCTTTGACGAACGAGTGAAACCACGAACCTTGAGATGTTGAGCAATTTAAAAGAAAGAGTACAATAGAGATGAACGAGATTGCAAACAATCCGTTAGAAAATAGGAACAAGGAGTATTACGAGAACTTGAAGGTTGAAAGACATGGAAATAAGAGCTTCACGAACGAAAAGAATATGACCACCTCGGTATAATGAGATAGCCAAGGAACAAGAATGACAGAATTTAGACAGCTCTCCGGTAGAAAAGAGAAGAAAACTTGATGAGATGAAAAGATATTGAAGAGATGATACAACACTCCGGTTAAATGGATAAGCACGAAAAGAACACGATCCTCACAATTCGAGATGATGAGTGAAGAGAGCAACATCACCATGCCTTCAGAAGAAAGAATAGAAGATAGATCATTGGAATAAAAGAATGGAGAAGAAAATGCCAACTTCTGCCACAAATGATCTTGGAAAGCACCCTTCCAAGAAGGTTATAACGGAGTTGTTGGAAAATCCACAACGAAAAGAATAAGATTGTAGTGGGCTTATGGAAAACATCTCAAAATGATGAGGTGACAACCGGCCACTAAAGGAAACAATTGATTTGATTGAGAGCACCAAAGAGATGAAAAACTTCTTCACCGAGATGACAACGAGAAAATTGGATCATTGATAAGCACCACAATAGCAACATTCCTTAGGTAAGGCTTTAGGTGAAATCTATACCCAGATAACTCCAGAGAAGAGATTGATGGATTTAAAATACCTCCTTCTTGACAACATGTGAATCATGAAACATGAAGGAAATTGTCAAGAATGATAT
Organism: Triticum aestivum; assembly: GCF_018294505.1. Lineage (NCBI taxonomy): Eukaryota > Viridiplantae > Streptophyta > Magnoliopsida > Poales > Poaceae > Triticum > Triticum aestivum. Next base: position 83,304,012 of record NC_057810.1, read on the forward strand.
AACACCATCTCAAAAGATAAGGTAGAAAGAATTGCACTTCGGATGCAAGATGAAGAATGCTTGAACTCCTCAAAACAAAACATGTGTTCGGCACCATGTTTATTTTAGAGTATAGCTTGGCTGATCTTAACTCCAAGAAAAATCTTGAAGAACAATTGAAGAATGAAAAGAATCCTTGACGAACCACAATGTAGAACCTCTTGGGAGATCTCCGGAAATGAAAATGATTATGAAGAAGAATTGGAGGTTGAAGAGAACCAAAATTGAAGCCTTGCAATGATTTAGATGGAGCTACGAAATGAGTAAACTTTGAACTCCGGACAAGAAAGATGAATAACTTGGAACCGAGAATTACTTCCTGATGAAAAAAACTCTGGAAGAAGGAATTAATCACTTGGATGAAACAAGTATAAGAATTATGTCATGCCTATCCTTCATCAAATTAAATTGATGACAAACAACGGATTTCGCATACTACTTATTCTCATTGAAAAATGATTACCGATATAGATATAGTGCAAACTTGAGGAAGGTATTGATGGAACCATGGTGGGATTTGGAAACAACGAATGAACTGATATGATAACAAAGGAAGTGAAATCTTGAACGAACCACCGTAAAAATTGGAAAAGAGAGTAGCAATGGCACAATTCACCGGAAAGAATTTGAAAACGACTGATACCAACTTGTCACTCCCAATATGCGACCCTATCCAAAAGGAACTCGAAGGTCCCACCAAGGATAGACCCGCATATTGAAATGCTTTCGCAAGGTGGATATCATTACATCAACATTACATAATAGATAGGGATACATACAAGAGGCATACAATGCCACACAAATACAACATCATATCATACATGAGAACAACATCCGACTACGGATGAAACACAAACAGAAACTCAAACGACAACCACCCTGCTAGCCCAGGCTGCCGACCTGGAACCTATCCCCTGATCGAAGAAGCAGCAGAAGAAGAACTCTAAAACAAGCAAACATCGCTCTCGCGTCATGATCATCGCATAACCTGTACCTGCAACTGTTGTTGTAGTAATCTGTGAGCCACGAGGACTCAGCAATCCCATTACCATGGGTATCAAGACTAGCAAAGCTAAATGGGAAAGGAAAGGGTAAAGTGGTGAGGTTGTAGCAGCGACTAAGCATATATGGTGACTAACCAACACAAATAAGAGCGAGAAGAGAGCAAGCGGAACGGTCGTCAACTAGCAATGATCAAGAGGTGATCCTGAACTCCTACTTACGTCAAACATAACCCAAAACCGTGTTCACTTCCCGGACTCCACCGAGAAGAGACCATCACGGCTACACATGCGGTTGATGCGTTTTAATTCGGATCTGGTGTCAAGTTGTCTACAACCGGACATTAACAAATTCCCAACTGCCACATAACCACGCGCACGGCTTTCGAAAGTTTAAACCCTGCAGGGGTGTCCCAACTTAGCCCATGATAAGCTCTCGCGATCAACGAAGGATATACCTTCTCCCAGGAAGACCCGATCAGTCTCGGAATCCCGGTTTACAAGACATTTCAACAATGGTAAAACAAGACCAGCAAAGCCGCCCGATGTGCCGACAAATCCCGATAGGAGCTGCACATATCTCGTTCTTAGGGCACACCGAATAGGTCAGCCTACGAGTAAAACCAACCCTCGAGTTGCCCTGAGGTGGCCCCGCAGTCTGCCCGTTTCGGACCAACACTCGAATGAGCACTGGCCGGGGGGGGTTAAATAAAGATGACCCTCGGGCTGCGGAAACCCAAGGGAAAAAGCGCTAGGTGAGGCAAATGGTAAAACCAAGGTTGGGCCTTGCTGGAGGAGTTTTATTCAAAGCGAACTGTCAAGGGGGTCCCATAAATCACCCAACCGCGTAAGCAACGCAAAATCCGGGAACATAACACCGGTATGACGGAAACTAGGGCGGCAAGAATGGAACAAAACACCAGGCATAAGGCCGAGTCTTCCACCCTTTACCAAGTATATAGATGCATTAATTAAATAAGAGATATTATGATATCCCAACATAATCCTGTCCACCATGGAGCAATCTTCAACTTCACCTGCAACTAACAATGCTATAAGATGGGCTGAGCAAAGCGGTAACATAGCCAAGCAACGGTTTGCTAGGAAGGGTGAGAAGGTTAGAGGCTGACATGGCAAATTGGGATGCTTGAGGAACAAGAGATAGGTAGCGCAGCAAAGCGACAGAACGAAGCAACTAGCATAGCAATGATAGTAGTGACGTCCAGGGTAGCAGTCATCTTGCCTGAAATCCCGCTAGGAAGAAGAACGAGTCCATGAAGAAGACGAACAGACGTAGTCGAACAAATCCTCACAACTCCGGAACAAAACCGAAGCTAATGAGAGAAGCAAACCGAAAGGCGGAAACAACATGGTAAACACACAAGCATAAACATGTAATGATGCACAAACAAGTATGATGCATGTCCGGTTTAAAAGCATGGCGAAGCATGGCAAAGTGCAACAAACAATACTACAAGTTAAGTGGAGCTCAATATGCAACGAGTTGCATACTGACGAAACACCACATTCGAGTTATTTAGTTCGCTCTCGTTTAGGTACACAACAATATTAAATGTTGTTAAACATGGCAAAAGGTGAAACATAATTGAACTAACTATTTAGGCAAGTTTAAGTGACGCCGGAAACAAGAAACAACAATTTTAAACATTTTAAATGTTGTTATCATGATGCGGATGACATATTCACATTTTATGCATTTTTTATGGAAATGTTGACATGAGCATGTTATGAAGCATTTGGTCACCATGGCGGAACAAAAAGGGTGCCACGGCAGTGAAATGGAAATGGTGCCACACAATATATCGGTTCCGATAGCTCATGGAGATACCGGTGCAAAAAGGAAGCGTGCGGATGTGTGGAACATGCTAGAGATGGTGGAGGGCTCCCGACTACCGGGTTCCCACGGGTTAGTGGCATGGAAACGAGTGACAAATCAGACAGGGTGCAAACACGAGCATCTCATACAACATGCATTCGTCCGCGGGTCATCGTCTCGGCGGTTATACCTTTGAAGCATGCATTTTCGGAGCGGTTCGGGTTCGGTACGATGTACAGTAAGTAGACGTTCAAGGGTCGTCGTGGGAAGTAGTTGTTCATGTGGCGACGGTAGTGGAAGTAGTGGTACACGGCGACGGTAGTTGTACACGTGTCGGAGAGGAACTTACGCATCCAAGTCCTCCGGGGTTCCTTGTTGTACTTGCGTTTCGGTGCGGTACTTAGCGATTCCAGGATGTAGAGGTACACTTGTTGTAGCCTTGTAGTCGTTCATGTATCACCGCGATGTAGTCGTACTTGGCGTCCGCAGCAGCATGTCCATGATGGCCAAACAAACCAATAGAGACCGAAGGCAGCAGGGTCCGAGGCAAGGCTTGAGCGGTGAGATGCCATGGGCGTGCAACAGAGCAAAGGGGGCGTCGGGGCTCATGGGCAGCATGGACGGGCAGAGGCGCGGGGCGGAGGTGGAGGACCGGCGAGGGCGGGGACGAGACTGGACGCCGATGCGGATCTCAAGGACGTCGTTGGACCTGGAGGTTGAGGCGACCGGTGGCGGAGCTTGGGGTGGCGGCGCCATGGAGGTTCGGGCACGGGGAGGAGGCCAGGGCCGTGGAGGTCGGGGACGACCCAATCTGAACAGAGTCGGCGGCTGGCGATGCAGAGGACGCGTCCTGGCGCTTGAAGGAGGCCGAGCCGGCGGCGGATCCGGCCAGGAAGAGGCGCCGGCGGCAGGAGGGAGCTAGGCACAGAGGCAAGAAGACGTGGCGGCGGCCATGGACTCGACGAGGGGGTCGGCCGCGAGGCTCTGCTCCTCTCTCTTTCTCTGTGGGAGGCAGCGCGAGGGAGGAATATGGCGGCGTGAGGGAGGAGATCGGGAGAGATCGAGAGGACGAGGGTTGGGGTAGCTAGGGTTAACAGCGGGGGCGGCTGGGCCTATGGGCCGGCTTAGTTGGTCGGGCCTAAGAGGCCGGCTGGGCTGGCTCTCTTCTCTCTCCCTCTAATTTTCTAGAAGAAATGAAATAGAGAGAGGAAAAGAAAGAGAGGGTTAGGGAAAGATTTTGTGCATGGGGATTATTTTCCCGAACTCGCAAAAATGAGCTCGATCCAGGAAAGTAAAAAGAGGCATGATTTAAAGATTTAAATCCAAAACCATTGAATTTAATTCGAATGGGATGGACTAGGATAACATTTTGGAAGAGTCCAAAAATGTTAAGAATTTAGGAGAAGCCTCGATAAAAGAGGTAAGAATTGTTGGCAAAGTTTGGGGACCACACTTGAAGTAGAAAGGGTATGGGAATTTTGCAAGTGTGTTACGGTTAATTCCAAACTAATGGAATATTTATAATAGCTCCATAAATATTAGGAGGATATATTATAAAGAGAAATCACCATGTGAATTCCCTCGATTTAAATAGATCAAAAGATCTATGCAATTTATTTAGTTGAGGTTTTAAAAATTAAATGACATGCTGGCATGATGACATGATGCAATGCAAGAGATGACATGATGAAATGCAACAAACAAAAAATAAATCACACGGCAAAACTCGGAATAGCTGGAAGTCTTCTGGAGCGTCGGTCTCGGGGCGTTACACATATGTACGCATGTGCTTTGGCATACTAATGGTGCACCAGTCGATGATGCGTCATTAATGTGATTATCACAGTACGCCATTAGTGTTTTGAGTGGTGCGCCACTAGTATGAATATTAGGGATTATTTTTTTCTTTTCTGATATTTTCACAGGTTACAAAATATATTATTGGACAGAATTTAGACAACACCACATAGCAATAGCAGATTCATCAAATACAGTAGAAGATTAGTCTCCGAATATAATTCATCATATTAGTCTTCGAATTCAAAAGACCGAACAAAGATAGAACGTTACAAGTCTCGAGACCGCGAGTAGCGAGTTTGTCTTCACATTACAAGTCGATATCGATCATCTAAACTACCATCACATAGAAGAGAGCTGCGGTCAATCACGATGAGCATCATCGCGATGAAACTGGTCTTCATCCGGTTCCTCCAACGCTCCCTCCTCTCTCCCGCTAGATAGCGGGCGTATCTAGATTCCGCCTTCGCCCTAGTGGTGTACCCTTTGTAACTGTTACCGCTGAAACGGTGAACCTGTCTCCAACACTCCTTCCAGTCGTCGTAGACTCCGGGAACCTTACCCTTGTACACGACATACGACGGCATCTCTATGCACAAGCCAAACAACAGACAATACATAAGCAATATATAAGTATGCAACAAAAGGATCGGAAGAGAAAAGCAAGACATTAATAGCACGATTCATGGTCGTACTAATAAATAGCATCGATTACATCTAAGTTGAACGACTGTCCAAACCAAAGAGACGTACAAGTTCATTAAAGTTTAATTACAACATGAGCCAATCAATGTTTCAGAACTACACATAGCATCACTACTTTCGACTTGACTCATGGGACTGGAGCGTGGATGAAGCCGCCATCTGTCGTGATGGTCATGAAATCGCGGGCGTTGTCAGCCTGCGTTTGTAGCATTGTGTATATCTCACTGTTGGACGGTTGATATCTAAGGTAGAACTGCCCCGAGGTACGAAGGACATCTTGATGGATAATTTCCGTAAACTCCGACTGGATGCGAAAGAATTCTTGTCTGATGTTCGCGCCCTAGATTGCCGACAAGCTCGCGGCCCAATCTTTGAGATTATCTGGTAGCAGAAGGTGATGATGGTCCCGCACGATCGACCGCATGTGATGGAGGGCGTAGTAGGCATCCTTCTGACCGCCAGGCGGCTGCTTGACGCAGGAGAACTTTGTATTGTGGGCGAACACGTGCCTGTCGTACTACGAACTGGCTTGGTGAAGGTGTCTCCAGATTTGGCGTAGCCGGGGAGAACATCATCAAGAACTTCCTTGATATTTGTTTAGTCTATCTTGGAGTCACGGTCCGGGTCGAAATACGTGGCCATGGAATATTTCGTGCTTAAGAGGATGAGTGTGGAATGTGTGTCACTGCACAGAACACGGAATGTTAGAAAAAAAAGAACAATCGAAATCTAAGAAATCTTATGTTACGGGGCAGTTAGGAGGATGACTTACTCGGGAAAGTAAGGCACGAGAAAGTTATCCTCATCTGGGTTTGCCAGAATGATGCCTTCTAGGTAAGAACTCGCGACATGCCGGTTCCCTGCGCTGCCCAAGATCTTGGCACGCATGTAGAAGGGGTCGACTATCACGATGTCCGGGGTCTTGTCTCTAATGATCCGCATCTCCATACTCAGCGAAAACAGCCGAACAAAGGTGTAGTGCAGCGGATGAAGGTTAAACATAGCAAAGATGTCATCAAACCGCAGGACGATCGTACCCCCGATGGCGCCATCCACAAAGCCCTTGCCCTCTGACACCTTGGCCACGAAAACCGGGTATGCCACATCATTCTCTCTAAGACGTCACTTCTCTAAAGAAAGAACACTGTCATGCAGACTCCGCATAGCACCGGTTGCAGCATTGAGCATATTTGTCGGTGGCATCGCCCTACCCGCCACATGCACCCTCCTCGAGATATCCTTAGGTGAAGGTGGCCCATCCTGAGCATGGATCATACTCAGTGCCGGCTGGCTCACACCCTTGTTACTCTTTCTTTTCCGTCCCTTCTTCTTCTGTTGTAATGGGACCGAGTTCTACTCACAGACCGCCTTCTTGAGTGTGTTGGGGCTGATAATATTTGGCACCTCGGCTATCTGAGGCTCGGTGAAGTCGGCAGCCGGAGGCGTCTCCTGAGAACTGAATGCCAGACGACGCCTGTTGCAATTGGGTTTCTTCGCGGTACAAGCTAGATCGCGATCGTCTTTTGTATGCTTGGGTTCTTGAGAAGGAGGCCCCAAGAATTCGTCATCGTACCCATGTTCGGCAAAGTACTTATCAACGTTGCTAAATGTACGTCCGTCGTCGTTGTCGTCGTCGTCTAGATCCTGTGCCATATGCATGTTCGGATCTTGTGCCATAGGGATGTCCGGCATGTCCGGTAGCGTTGTGGCGGTCTTGCCATGGCTTGGCGCCGGCACGACTGGCATTGTTGTCTTTGGGGTGGTGTCCCCCGCCCCCAAACGAATCTGGCTCTTCGGCCAAAGCAGGGGCCAGCTTAGGCAGGCGTTGAGGGTCATCAAATCATCTTCGTCGGCACCGGCGGGTCGAATCGGAGGTAACAACTCGTCGCAGCCTCGCAGCACCCGAACCAGTTGAAACCTATACACGGTGGGTGGCATCGGTTTACCGTGGAACACGGGGTTGCCCGGTTGAAGGATTTTGCCCTTGGCGACATCGACCAACTCGCCGTTCACGAAGTGCAGGAGAGTGCACGGAACGTCGACGGCGCCCTGCGAAAACATGTAGGGCGTCAGGGATGCCTAGTCAAAGGCAAGGAGATGAAGTCCTCGACCGACAGGCTTAATTAGTTACCGTGATGATGGCGTCGAGCTCGGCTAATGTCGAGGCACCGCCAACGGCGGGCGTGGAACTGACGGAGGGGTCGCTTGCTGCCGAGGTGCCGGCCGGCATACACCCGGGTGCATTAAGCTTCAATGCCCGTGTCGGCGTCGGAGAAACCAATACCGCCGCCGTCGGAGACACCAATGGCACCGTCGGAGACACCAATGGCGCCGCCTGCGTGTTGTGCGAGTTGCTGGCCGTGAAGCTGGGAATCGGGGGCAGCCCCTGTTGGCCACCCGCAATCCACGTCGTCAGCCCATGAATCAAGGTAGGCATAATGCCGGTGAGCGTCGATTCCAGTTGTTGTTGCACTTTCTCTTGGACAATCTCCGGAATCCGCGCCACTTGTGCCTTGAGTTCTTGAACCTCGCGCAACTGGCTGTCCGAGCTGGTCTTTTTCTCCTTTCGCCCACCAACGGTATAGTATGATGACCATTTTGTGGACAAGCATTTGTCGGCCACACGACCAGCTGACGACGGTTTACTGAGCTTATCATTGTTTTTCATTACATTCAACACCCTATTTAGAGTGCTGTCCCAAGCAGGGGTGCTCTGAGACAACCCCGCGCTACTGCTTTCAGTCTCCTTCGCAAGAACAAGCCCAAGCGCACTGGTCTTCGGATCCGTGGTAAGCTCCTTTGTTATCGGGTTCTCCTTGTACCGGGCCCTAACATAGTTCCTGGTCTGCTTGTCACAGTATTTCTCGAAGCGGGGCGGTAGGCCTTGCTCGGCACGCTCCGCGTCCTCCTTGTCCCATATAGGCTCCGCCACTCTGTAACCGCCGGGACCGAGTTTGTGTTCCCCTAAGTTCAACTCCCGCATTTCTTTCCCCCACTGACTTGATTCGGAGGTTGCGCTGCTCTCGCACTTGATCTTGAACTCCTTGTAGTCATCTTCACTGATCGAAGGATTTTTCGCCTTGATCTTCTCATAACTATCACCTTTCTCAATCATTCTCTTCACCGCGCTTCTCCAAGTAGACAGGGCCGTGCTCATCCTCGTGAGGGCGCCACTGTACACTTTATTCCCTGAGAGGCGTGTGTTTTCAAATTCAGCGGGGAACTTGTATTGTTTGTGCAGCTTCGTGAAGAGGAGATTGCGCAAATTCCCTTGGTCCTTATGCCTAAGGTTCTCGGTGTTGATCGAGACGGTGCTCCAGAGAATGCACCCGAGCTGAACCGAGTACCCCTTGACTATATGTTTGGGCTCCGTTGGATGACCGTCGGAGTCCACTTGAGTAACTTCCTCCTTGACGGTGCGGAGCGTGTTCGGGCACCAGTCCTTCCGTTGCCTCTTTGGTTGGCTGTCATCTGTGCGTGCGCTGCCATCATCAGTGGTGGCATCCTCGGCGGCACCATCAGTGGTGGCATCCTCGGCGGCACCATCAGTGGTGTCATCCCCGACGCCACTAGGGGTTGTGTAGTCAGCATCGGTGTCTTCCGTGGCGTCCTCATAGCAGTGAGGTTGTTCCTCCATCTCCTGGGACCGCTCCCAGAATTGCTTGCCGCCCGAACCGCCGGCCTCATCGTTGTGGGCCATGTTTCGCTCTAAATAGGAAAAAAGTTTGGTCAAAAAGTTGGTTATTGTCAAGGAACAAGATCATGGTCTCATCTTTTAGGGTTTGTCGATACCAAGGCATCCTAAAATCTAAGCTTTTATCATTTAGGGTTTGTCGACGCCGAGGCACCCTAAAAGCCTAAGCTTTCATCATTTAGGTTCTTATCGACACCGAGGCACCCTAAAAGCCAAGGTTTTATCATTTAGGGTTTGTCGACGCCGAGGCTCATGCATAACACAAGAGGCAGTTGATCCTACTTAATTAAGTACTAAGATACCCCAGCCCATGCATTAGTAGCAAGTACCCCATATGTCCGATTTTTAGCAAAGTCATGCTAAAATTCATGGAAAATTTCAGCATGACCTTTGCTGAAAATAGGACATATGGAGTACCCGAATTTGCCGGAACGGAAGTTAATCGACATTCCGGCAAACTCAAGGGCCTCTCGCGGTACCTGCAAAATCATCACGACACGATGGTCGGAGACAAAACCCAGCAAACTAGCACCACAATGTGCCTCTACTTTCATATGGATGAAAATGCCACAGACCATATGGTCCTCTGCTTTCATATGGATAAAAATCAGCTCAACTTATGTGTGCTTCCATTCCAGATCTAACAGGCCACTGAACAAAAAATCATCAATAGTTTTAGCTGAAAAAAAATTATGGATTGCTGTTAACTGAAAATTAGTGAAAGAAACTGTTGCTGATCATGGAGCAGTTGTACACTACACATGCTTAAACTCTGAGCAACTGTACTGTTATGGTCAAAACTGAATGTTGATTGCTTGCATCATCTACTCTGAATGATATTAATTAGTCAAAGAAGAAAGCAAATAGATATTTTCTCTCACAACTCAGATTGCTCACTGGCTTGTTCTGCTACATATTAATATTCAAAATTAGTTGTTGCAAACAGAAATAATTTATGAGATCCTTTTTGTTCTTCTCTAATCCTTCAATTTCAGGTATGTTCCCTATATCATACACTAATTCAAGATTACTTAAAAAGTCACCGTGCAGTCAGAGAATCTGGGTACAGATAGAAAAAAGGGTATAAAGTATGGACTGTGACTATTGTCAAGTGTGGTACTACCGAACACATACATATCAAGATTCAAGAGCACATGCATACTGTTATAATAAACTTGTCTAATAAAAAGTGGATATAATATTATGAACTGCACAATGGCATAAAACAGAGCTGAGGCAATCCTGAAGCAAATGCCTAATTTTGTTAGTTAAACACTACAAGGCTAAGGGGCACTAGCACACTAGTAAGTGATAGGCAACCATCCTACATGCAAATGTGAAGAGTTACATGGATGAGTACCAGCTCTAAGTGAAGGCTCAATGGATTCAAGATCAACCGACTGAAGTTGCCCAAACCTGCAAGGAAAAGAGTGAATAATGATTTCAAACTGCTTCTGATGGCATACATAAGCATAAGTTCAGTCCGCCAAATCAAGCATGGTTTCTTACTGTCCACCTAAACAACCACCACCACAAGGAGCAGATGCAGATAACTCACTCAAAAAGACTAATAAACACCAGTTGCAGATGGATCACTTCCTTTTAACCTTACTAATGATATATATGTTCCCTTATTGCAACATTGCTAATACAGGATGACATCAATTTGCTGAAATAGCTATAACAGAACACGCATAATCAATCAGCTAGAGAGCTTTTTGCCCTTTCGCTCTCGGGGATAATTCAATGATCCAGTAAAACCATGAGGAGACTTACTTCTAGCCTAGCAACAACTAAAGGCAGAAGGGTCGACAACTCCCAGGAAACTTGTCACTAAATGTTCAGTAAATTGATCTTTTTTTGAGAATTATCTGCTTGAAATTAATATAGTCTGAACTTGTATAACGGTAATATAGGCTGTTGATGTTCATTACATAGAGATCTAACTGATCATCATTACATAGAGATCTAAGATCTGACAAGGGCTGTTTTTCTGGATCATCATTACATAGAGATCTAAGATCTGATTGACCAAACAAAAGCTTGTATATTTCCTGAGCGGTCCATTTTATTCTCTGCAGGCCTGTCTGAACATCAACAACTGTACAGTTTCGCTGTCAGACGAGGGATTCGGAGAGGATCCATGCCCTGGCGTCACCAAAACACTTTCCATTGAAGCAGACTGTTCTTAATCTGTGAGTTCTACTCAGCTTAGGGTTCCAGCACTACAAATATGCTCATTGAAAATCACATTCGGAAGCTGCAGTGGTGGTTGCTTTTATGCAATATGACATCCTGGAAGTGGAAGTCTACCTAGATTTAGGTTCAGATTTGTTTTGAGCATCTTGATGTTATCCTGGTACTATTCAGGACGCTGACCATATGCGCAATGCATTGCGTCTCAGGCTCATTATACCTAATGTGGCCATGAGTTCAAACCACGAGCAAGCAAACTACCACTAAGCTAAGCATATTGTACAATGCATCATGAATGTCCTATATCAATCTGATGTAGTGTGAGGATTCTCTTGCTTAATTAAGGCCAGTTCTGCTTCAAAAAACCTATCGTATTCCCCTTCTTCCTTTACAATGGTACAGATGGCCAGGAAACATACCCAGGAGCTTGAAATTAACAAGCTTGCAGGCTGTCGTAGGGGGAAGGAGGGGAAGGGGGGAGAGGTGAGGAATCACCTGTGGGATAACGGCAGGCTGCCGTAGGAGGACGCCGGCATCGAGGAGGCGGCGGGCGGCGGCGCGTCGAGGAGGCGGCGCGTCGAGGAGGAGGCGGTGCGTCGAGGAGGCGCGGGGGCGCGGGGGCGGCGGGGGTGGGCTCGATCTGGGCCTGGACGGGCGGCTTCTTCGCAGCTGGTCGCAGTCGCAGTCGCAGGGAAGGAGAGGGGAGAAGAAGGCAGGGAAGGAGAGGCGGCGGCGTCGCCGACGGCGTGCAGGCGCGGCGGACGGAGGGGGCGGAGCAAGGCGGGGCGGCGGCGTACGGTTCGGGCGGAGCAAGGCAAAGTTAGGTCGAGTGGGGGATCTGGCGAGGGAGGGAGAGAGGCCAGAGGGGAATAGGTGAAGTGGGGGGAGGGTTAGCAATGGCCCACCTCCCCTAGTGCGCCATAAGTACGACGACAGCGATGGCGCACCTCCCCCTGGTGCGCCATTACTAAATTTTTTTATTACAGTTCGAGCACTCAGGTTATATTCCAACTAACCGTATCTCCATCAGAACACACACTAGCCTGACTGGTCAGTACGCAGCACACACACTAGGAGGTCCTGGGTTTGATTCCCAGGCTCCCCAATTTTTCTTTTTATGCATTTTTTCTTTGCACATATCTTTTTATCCATGCATCCAAATATAACATGTCACATATGCTAGATGCTCAGAATTTTATGTAGAAAAATAATATGCAGTTTGTTTTCATGTTAACAACATTTAAAATGTTGTTTGATATTTATTTGTGTTTAAATATGTTCAAACTTGTTTAAATCATAACTAAATATCCATAGCTCCAAATTTGACAAACTTTATATGCTTTTGGGAGTAACATATAACCAAGCACAACTAGTTTTTTTTTTGGATTTTTAGTTGCATTCATTTGTGAATTGGTAAAACATTTATGAATATGAAAAAATATCATTAAATATAAAAAAATATTCATGAATTCAAAAAGTGCCCATGAAAAAACATTTATGAATGTGTTGAAATACAATCGAGAAATGAAGGCTACAATTTAAATACAATCGATCTTAGCTAGCTATCTGTTCACAATCTTCTTGCCCTTCTTTTTCGCAAATGGAGTTCTTCTATGGAACGGACGTCCTTTAGGTAGGGTGGTCTTGCTTCTTCTTGTGGTGTATGCTGCAACTTCATCGTCGTCGTCATGTTCGATCTTCGGGTCGCCGTACTTGTGAAGTCTTGCTCATTGGCTACTCCATCCATTCCGATGATCTTCCTTTTGCCTCTCCTCACGACAGCACGACTGGGCTCTGACGGGTCGGTAATGAAGAAGCATTGGTCCACTTGGGAAGCTAGTACCCATGGCTCATTTTTCGCGGTGACGTTTGCGCCCGCAGTATTGGATTTGGCTTCGGGTATAACCATGATGGTGAAATACCGGTCTTCTTGTAGGACGCTCTTGGCCCATCTGACATGGAACATCGGGACCTTCTCTCCAGTGTAGCTCAGCTCCCAGATCTCCTCGATCCTTCCATAGTATCTGTCCTTGTCGTTACCGGTGTAGGATTCCATCGTTACCCCGGAGTTATGATAACCATCGCTCTTCATGTCCTTGTCCTCGGTGTAGAATGTGTAGTCGTTGATATCGTACGCCTCATAGGTCCTCAGGTTGTGCTTGGCGCCCTGTGACAAGGCGAATATGAGTTGTTTTTCCGCGAAAGAATCCTCATGTGAAGGGTATGACAGAAGCTTCTGCTTGAACCAACGCGTGAAACATGAGTTGTGCTCTTTGATTATATCTCCGTCCGTCCTCTATTGGCCTCGGTCATTCTATGTCTTCTCAATAAAGGTTTTCTGCTCTACCACCCAAGAATCGACCACGTCTATGTGTTGTAGCGCGACTAGGTTTGCTCTTTCAAAGTCGGTGAGTCGACCCTCGAAGTCGACATGCATTTCGCGGCGACCCTCACGGTGACCCCATCCAGCGAGCCTGCCGAGGTGCCTGTTGACGGGCAGACCAACGGGGTCCTCGATGCCTAGATAATTCGTGCAGTAGGAGATGCACTCTTCGGTCAGAAAGCCCCTGCCTATGCTTCCCTCTGGATGTGACATGTTGCGAACGTATTCTTTGATGACACCATTCATCCTTTCGAAGGGCATCATGCTGTGCAGGAACGTCAGTCCGAGTTGGATGATATCCTCCATGATATGGACCAGCAGATGCACCATAACGTCGAAGAATGCGGGCGGGAAGTACATCTCAAGCTCGCATAGTATCACCACGATCTCTTCCTGTAGCCTTCTGAGTTGCCTCACGTCAACCAACTTCCAGGAGTTGACGTCGAAAAACTTGCATAGGCCAAATAGCGTTTCACGGACGTGCGCGTCCATGATCCCATGGATTGCAACTGGAAGTATCTGCGTCATCAGCACGTGACAGTCGTGAGACTTCATCCCGCTGAACTTCTGCTTCGCTGGGTCTAGGTATCTGCTTATCTTCCCCGTGTAACCGTAAGGAAGTTTTATTCCTGCGAGGCAGGTGAAAAACTGCTCGATCTCCTCCTGACTTGGAGTGAAGCACGCGAGAGGGTAGTCATTTCCGGTCTTCTTGGCCTTTTTGCCTTTGCGACGATTTTCCGTGTCCTGCTTCGCCTCATCATCATCATAATTAGCGTGAACCTCCTCCCTGATGCCCATTGATTTCAATTCTGCCCTTCCTTTCGGCCCATATTTGGTCCTCTCTGGCATGTTGAGCAGGGTACCAAGCAGACTCTCTCACACGTTCTTCGTGATATGCATGACATCAAGGCTGGGAGGCACACGGTGGATCTTCCAGTACGGCAAGTCCCAAAAAACATACCTCGTTTTACATACCTTCAGCAGCAGCTCTGGCGCCTTTCGCTTCTTTCCCGGCTCTCGCGCCTTTTGCTTCTTTCCCGGCAGTTGGCAATCTTTCCAATTTTTCAACAGCTGGTCTATTTCCTCGCCGCTCCTCGTACGCGAGCGTCTTCGGGGTTCGGTTTCACCATCGGACGGATCCTTGCGTTTCCTCCACCGGTCATCGTCGTGAAGCCACCTTCGATGTCCCATGAACACTGTTTTCGAAGACCCGGGATCTCTATCTAGCTAGCGATACGTTGTGTCATCCATGCACCTGACACATCCAGAAAATCCGTGGACCACCTGCCCCGCGAGATATCTGTAACCGGGATAGTCGTGCACCGTCATGAGTTGTGCGGCTCTCATAGGGAAATATTCTTTCTCTGCGGCGTCCCATGTATTGGCTGGCGTTTTCCACAGCGTGTCTAGCTCCTCACTACTACAAAAAGGGCTATAGATGGAATGGCCACTAATGGCACACCTGTGATGTCGTGCGCCATTGCTATATTCTAATGGCGCACCAGGTGTGTAGTGCGCCATTAGTAGTTTTGAAAAAAAAAACATAAAAAAATTGTTACTAATGGCGCACCATTGTATAGTGCGCCATTACTAATTGACATAGTAATGGCGCAACACATCCGTTGTGCGCCATTAGTATTTTCGAAAAAAAAATTGTTACTAATGGCGCACCATGACTCGGTGCGCCATTACTAGTTTTCACTAGTAATGGCGCACTGTTCACTGGTGCGCCATTTTTTTTTCAAAACTAGTAATGGCGCACCACCCCAGGTGCGCCATTACTAACTTGCCCCAACACCGAATGCACCCCCCCTGTGGATCGCCTTTTCAGTTTTAAAAAAATAAAAGAAAATGATGGAAATGTCAAAAAATAAAAGAAAATAAGTTTCCCATGTGATATGTGCTCTAGTTGTTGGGAAAATTTACAAATATGAATTTCGACTTTATTTGCAAAATCTCTCTGGAAATTTGTAAAATGGGCATAACTTTTGCATACGAACTCGGATGAAAAAGTTTTTTATATGAAAAATCATCTACTCGAAAAGTTACATCCAAATTTAACTGGGGAACCCTGTTAAACGTTTCCAAAATCCCTAAAAACCTAACAGAAAAAAAGTTACGCTATCAAGATCTAGAGGCAAAAAAATTCAAAAAATTTCAAACTTACTAGTGGCGCACCATAGATGTGGTGCGCCACTAGTAACAGAAAAAAATTGGTTTTGATTTTTTTTCAAAAAATGATACGTAATATGACCGGGAAGTTTGAAATATTTTTCAAAATTTCATCATAGTCATGAACATGAACAATGTCCTAGACATCAACAAGGTATAACAGGATTGATATGCTAGATATATCAACAAGTGCCTGTGAAGTGAGCTGTTGCTGGGGTTGTATAGAACTTTGAAGTTAAGCGTGCTTGGGCTGGAGTAGTGTGAGGATGGGTGACCTTTCGGGAAGTTTGACCACGAAGTGCGATTTGACCCGAGATTAAGCCATAGTGAAATAAGATTAAGAAAAAAAGAAAAAAAAATTGAATTTTTTTTGAAAAAATATTGTTACTAATGGCGCACTTCTATGTGGTGCGTCATTAGTATACCAGATACTAATGGCGCACCGTGGGCTATTCTAATGGCGCACCCACCATAGGTGCGTCATTAGAAAAAAAATCTAATGGCATGGTGCTAGTGGCGCACCTGTAGTGCGCCATTAGTAGCGAAAACAGGTGCGCCACTAGCATCCCTTTTTCTAGTAGTGCCTCTTTCAGCAGCCCCGCATACAGATTGATGTCGTTCCCTGGTTGTTTCGGCCCTTCAATTAGCATACTCATGTGAATGTACTTCCTCTTCATGCACAACGAGGGGGAAGGTTGTACATCCACACAAACACATGCCAGGTGCTATGTGTGCTTCTCTGGCTGCCAAACGGATTGACTCCATCGGTGCTCACGCCTAGCACGATGTTCCTTGGATCCTTCCCAAATTGTGGGTGTTCGAAGTTCAACGCTTGCCACTGGCTCGCATCCTTTGGGTGACTCAGCATCTTGTCTTTTTTATTTATCTCCGGATCATTTGCATCATCTTCTCGCTTCTTCTCCTCCCTATTCGTGTGCCAACGCAGGAGCTTTGCTACCTTAGGGTCCGTGAAATACTGCTGTAGACGAGGAGTGATCAGAAAGTACCACACCACTTTTTGAGGAGATTTCTTCCTCTTCTTGTATCGAGTGACGCCGCACACCGGACATATGGTAGACTCCGTGTGCTCGTCCCGATTAATAATGCAATTGTTCATGCACACATGGTATTTCACGTGCGGTAAATCCAGAGGACACACGATTTTCTTTGCCTCCTCGAAACTGGTCGGGCACTTGTTCCCCTTGGGAAGACGTTCGTGCCAGAATGACATGTTCTCGTTGAAGCATGCGTCGGTCATTTTATGTTTTACCTTCATCTCCAGAGCCATGAGCGTTACTTTCAGGCGGGTATCCTCGGGCCTGCATCCTTCATACAATGGAGTAATCGCGTCTATCTCCAGTTGATCTAGCTTGGCTTTCTATCTGGCGGCAGCTCTTGCGTTATCCGTCTGCTTGAGAAGCAGCTCTTGAATATGAGGGTCCTGCACCCAGCCCATCGATGGTCCATCATCGTCTGCTCCGCCGACATCTTCATCTTCATGATCATGCCCTTCGTCTGCTCCGGCATCTTCCAAATCATCATGCCCGACATCTTCTACATGATGACTGTGTACAGCATCACCGTCGTGATCATGTCCTGGAGATTCTTTGTCTTCTCGCCCGCCCGAGTCTTGCTCATTTCTTGCCCGGCCCCCATGGATGACTTCATAGTCATCTTCATCACCTTGCCAGCGATAGCCATCCATGAAACCACGCAAGAGCAGGTGGTCCCGCACCTGCCCGGAATCCGGGTCCGCAATAAGGCTCTTCAGCTTGCATCTTCGACACAGACATCTTATCTCGGTCTCGTCCTTTTAAAGCATCTCGGCCTTCGCGGAGCTCAAAAACCTATTCACGATGCCTTCGGTCATCGTGCCGACCATGATCGCCTGCGGGGTAGAGCAAAACAATATTTTAGAACCAAGAAAAAATTTGGCATGACTTTCCCTAAAAATAGGACCAAAAAGAATGCATAACGCCAAAATTCTCGCCGAAACGGAAATGAATCAACATTCCGGCAAAATATTGGCAACTATTGCATTTCAAATACCGGTACCTGCAAACACAAACATATATGCAACACCACAAACATATGCAACACCACGAACATACATAGATCTAGCTAGGCCACAAAAAGTGCATGTGCACGTTGCTGGAGAGGGAGAACAACATAAAGATAGCTTCCCCCCTTACTTACCTATCAAAAAAAGGTAATTTAACCACTTGATTTGGATGAATCTATGGTGCAAATGAGGCGAGGAGGAGGAGGCAGTCGAGACAAGTTTGGAGGAGGAGGTGGAGAGAATGAAGTGGGGAAAGTGAGTGGGAGGTGGGCTGTCCAAAATATCTTGTTGGTCCCAGGTTACTAATGGCGCACCACCTGTAATGCGCCATTAGTAACCCTGGTTACTAATGGCGCACCAGTTGGTGCGCCATTAGTAGTTTTGCAAAAAAATAAAAATATATATACTAATGGCGCACCGTTGCATAGTGCGCCA